>NC_043975.1:9338293-9523293 GCF_902148855.1 Sphaeramia orbicularis | reverse complement strand
AACCTGTTTTTTTTTAATGAAGGTAGATTTGTTTCTTTATTGCTTTAAGTAAAAAAAAAAAAACACTTTCAATAAAAACACGTGTTTGAATGAAAAAAAATTACGGCCCAAAAAATTGCATTTGAACACTTTTTTTCTTTGATTGAAATGATTTTTTTTTTTTTTTAATGAAAAAAAAAAAAAAAAAAAATTTGGTTAAAGCAATAAAGAAACAAATCTACCTTTATAATTTTTTGTGGAGTTCCAAAAATATCCACTCCGCTGGACACCATGTGTTTAATTTTTGAAGGAAGGAATGCAATATCAGAAAGTGATATAGTGTGTGAAAACTATCAAATCAAAACATTTTTAACGCAGCTAATCTGATGTTTTCTCACATTTTATCGATTTCCCAATTTTCATTAACAATTGATTTACACTCAAACATGTCGCTGCAGATCAGGTTTATCAAGAACAGCAAAGTTATAGTAATATGAATGTCATTGTATGGGATGGTGCATAAGCATCCACTGTGTTGGCTGATATGGAACTAAAACAACAGAACCCATGAATATTTTAGAGAACAGCTGTTGAATAACTGTCCACTGTACTGACCACTATGCATGAAAGGGTTAAAGTCACAAATTTCTGGCGACCCCAGACATTCAAAATGGAGTTGTTTCTTTGTTTTTTTTGGCTAAAATTAATTAGTGTCTGATCATGTAGTAGTTTGCCATACTACGTTTCAAATAAACATTAATTTTAGACACATTTAGTCTATATAATGTATATTATTATAGATGGAGGCAGAAAAGCCAGGTTTAGATTACTGCACAAAGTGAGAATTTGATTTTCCTTGGTCAGGATATGTACAGTCAGTCCAGCTTGGATTTACAAGGCTGACAATTAATACTGATCAAACAAGAACTCAAACTCTGAATTATGAAAGAGCTGCAGCATCTGAAACTGACCACAATGAACATTTGACAGATAAACAGAACCACAGTGCTTCAGTTTCAGCTTCACAGTTTGTCATGTCTTTGATGGATTGGGATTGTCTCTGTCAACTCATCATATATTTTTATTACTAATTTTTTATTTTTTATTTTTTTTTTAATCAATTACTAGAAATTTCAGGCAACCCCATTTGAATTCCAGATGACCCCACGTGGGGTCCCGATCCCAAGGTTGAAAAACGCTGCTCTACAGGTAAATATGGAGGGAGATGAAACTGGAACTTCTACTCTGTGTTGTACTTGCACAGAAAAAATTGCAGTGTCAGTATTTCAAAGTCAAGCTATTTTAACCTAGATATTTATAGCTCTATGGAGAGTAAACCAGGTCTAATAGTAGAGTTAAAAGTCAGTGTAAAGTTCTACAAAGATGCATTGTAAAATTCAACTCTACAGAATAATGATTAGTGCCAGTCTGCTGCATTATTACAGTATTAATTGTCAGCCTTGTAAATCCAAGCTGGACTGACTGTACATATCCTGACCAAGGAAAATAAAATTCTCACTTTGTGCAGTAATCTACACCTGGATTTACTGCCTCTGTCCATAATAATATACATTATATAGACTAAATATCATCTAAAATTAACGTTTATTTGCAACATAGTGTAGCAAACTATTACATGATCAAAAACAAATTAATTTTAGCCAAAAAAAAAAAAAAAAGTCTCCGTTTTTAATGTTTGGGGTCGCCAGAAATTTGTGATGTTAAAATGGGATCAGGAGCCAAAAAAAGGTTGGGAACCACTGACGTATAGTGACTGTACGCTCTGTCGAAAAGGACGTTTTTGCTGATAAATAGAAGCTAAAATTGGACTCCTGGTAGGACTCATGCTGCAGCATTTTAGGGAGTTACGTAGGCATCCAGTCAATCTGCATTCAGGTTCTGTGGATCAGGTGTGAGTGGATGCACCTGTGTTACCACCACAGCTGAGGGTAATTGTCCTGAGTGGGTGTGGATATAAGGAGGCTGATACTCACAATTCAGTTTGGTTGTGACCTCCGAGGAATCAACGTCTCCACTTTAATTGCCCCATGTTGCTCTTGAAAGAAAAGAAGTTGGTGCATCCTGATTTATTTTATCCCCTTCTTTTGATTCCCACTTAAACTTTGTGGGTTTAAGTTTTTATAGATTTAGTGGGTGATAAGGGTTTCTACCCAAACCACCTTTTAGAACCCTTTTGGGCCCATATTTGTATAGTTTTTGTTATTTTCCCTTAGTTCTTTCCTAAGCTTTCATTTAGACTCTGTTCAGACAGCAGGACTTATGCACAGTTCAGATTTTTTGGTGAAATCTGATTTTTTTTTTTTTTTTTTTTTTTTTGTGTGCTCATTCATATTACACATTAAATGCAACTTTTATCAGTTTTTGAGTATGAACTGAATGTCACCCTGAAATGACCTGCATGTGCAAAAAAGGCCCTAATGTAATACATGACCACGCAGACATGCACTGTGTTAATGGAAGTAACACTCCTGGGACGCAGAATTTCTACGTTTGTCACATTTCAATGATGTAAAGGTCAGATAAATTTGACCCGGCTGTTCGGACTGAAGTTGCATTGGAAAAATATCAAACCTATCACATTTAGGACCACACACAGTTGCAGAAAAAATTATTAGACCACCCCTTGTTTTCTTCAATTTCTTGTTCATTTTAATGCCTGGTACAACTAAAGGTACATTTGTTTGGACAAATATAATAACAAAAATAGCTCATTGTAGTTTAATTTCAGAGCTGACATCTATCCATTTTCCATGGTTTTCTTGATAATAACCAAAATCCCTTCAGTTCTCACATCAATATTTAGGGCATTGTACTGACAAAAACAGTGCTTTTAGGCATTCCATGTTTTCTTTTGTCTGTTTTAGTCACATGATACACACAGGAGTTAGTACTTGATTGCATAACTATTGTTTTTGATGATCTAATAATTTTTTTTCTGCGACTGAAAGTGGCCTGGGTTGGACTTAAAAAAAATCTTATTTGTGCTGCTAAAACTGTATTTAAGGGATCGGATACAAGTTGCATATGGGCCCAGAAAAATTGGATTTAGGCCACATTTGCCTGCAGTCTGAATGTAGCCTTAGTGTACAGGAAACGTAACAATCCTGATAGCAACAAGTTATGGGAGTCCACCTTGGATTATAATGGAAAAACTTTTCATTAAGTTGCCATATACTGCCACTTAGTCATGACCACCCCCCCACCCCACCCCCCATAGGGCCTATACAGTCGTGTAAGGGTGTTTCACACTGCGTACCCAAGTCCATACCGTACCAGGATATGTTCACACCTTTCCCAGAGATGTTGTGTTCACAATCATGTACTGCGGCCCATGCCTGAGAACAAGTGGGTGTTACAGGGCCGATGCAGTAGGTGGCAGTGTGTAGGGATGGGAATCATTAAGAATTTAACGATTCCGATTCCATTATCGATATTGCTTATCGATCCGATTCGTTATCGATTCTCATTGGGTGAGGGAATAAAAGAGTACAAACAGGTGTGTTTGCATTAACTGTCTTTTTATATTTCCATCTCTGCACAGGAAATATAACATATACAATATGTACAAATAACAACAGATGATGCCAGGCCCGGTTCGGGGGGGAGCTGGGCATGTACTGTGAAAGTGAAACTAAAAACGCTTTACTAATTCCTCTATTGCCGCATTTCTACAACATGGATGCGGTTCGACTTGGCTCAGCTCATCTCCTGTTGTTGTGTCCCTCATTTCCTTTCCCTTCTTACCTTCGGAAACTTGTATTTGAGGAGTTACGACGTTTGTTGCCCACACTGGAACCGGCCCAGCGTTCACTCTGCTGCTACATTCACAAGCGCTGCTAAGTAGCGTACCAAATATGTGACATTCCTGTAAATGATTGACATGCTCTGGACAAATGTTTGAGGATATTGGAGGGATTCCACCTTTTGGAAGACATGGGAGCTTTGCAAGTGTTCCAACTAAGTGGATCTGGTGTCATCGTTTTATGCCCCATTTCCACTACGTGGTATCGGCTTGACTCAGCTCGGCCTTTTTGCGTTTCCATTACGAAAAAGGACCTGGAATCTGGTACCCGGTACTACTTTTTTAGTATCACCTCCGCCGAGGTTCCAGGACTGGGGACCAGATACTAAAACGTGACGTGTACACACTGCAGACCACTGATTGGTCAAAGAGCTGTCTCTGTGACCCACCGTTTTACAAAAACAGATGCGGAAGTGGACAGTAAATATAGCGGTACATTAATCTACATGATAACGGCCCAAAACTACACCATGGTCAATCGAGGAGATTCAGTCTTTGGTGGCCGACGTAAAAATTCAGACGAGACAACACGCAACGAGTGAGTTTATCAGCAACTCTCTGAACAGACGACTCGGAAGTAACTCGCTGCATCACTATGACGACCAGGTACTGTAAAGTCGGTAGTATCTTGTAATGGAAACGCTCTCCAGGAATACCAAGCCGAGTCGAGTTGAGCTGGTTCCATGCAGTGGAAACGCAGCATTAGACCGTTTCTGCCTCAACGCCATGTTGGCCATGTTCTGACCAAAACAATGCAGTGTACGTGTGATGTCATCGCGCATGCACAACGAAGGCTGACTCGATAAGCAGAATCGATAAGCAGGCAGGCAAATGATTCCAAGGAATCGAGCTACTTGGAACCATTTCTCAAAAAGAACAGGTTCTCGATTCCCATCCCTAGCAGTGTGGGGGAATTCTGTCACTATCCAACAAATGCCGAAGTCAGAAGAAGACAAACCTTTACCTCATCAACTGAGCAACTGTTCAGTTCATTTGTCTACAATGGCGGCAATACTCGTCTGTTAGCCTGTTTGAGGAAAAGTCAAGAAGAGAGACCTTCGTTGTCCCTGATATATCACAGAGTGGTTCAGTCAGTAAGGCAGACCTGTACCGTGTGAATCTGAGGCTTTGTCAGGAGACAACAGGAGCGCGCATCTATGATCTTGTGGTGATTAAGTCACTTCCATTGTTGGAGTAGTGATTAGGTCATGTCCGTTTTTGGGCACGGATCAGTTTCACACTGCAACGTACCATACTGGAGTCTACGCAGTCCATACCCAGGTCTACTTTCTCAGCTGGACTCAGGTACGATACTTGAGCACAGAACGTTTGCATTCCCACTGATAGAATTAAGCCCACTTTGAGGTCAAATGGACTCGGGTATGCAGTGTGAAAGTGCCCGAAATGTCTGACATGCAGGGTACCAGACAGAAGTCAATGAAAATCCTTTGACACTGGAAATAGACGGTATAGGCCAGGTGACATTAAGTAACAAAAACCCTTAGTACCCTGACTCCCTTTCTCTATCACTCACCAACTTGTTTTTATGACTTGAACTTGACCATCAATAGCCACGGCACTGTCTAGATTTAGACTTAGACAAACTGAATTGATCCACAAGGGAAATTACTTGGTCCCAATTGTTCAGTTCCATATAAAAACGCTCTTGAAAAAACACTAGCCAAAAAAGTAAGTGTGAAGAGATAAAAGTTATAAATATAAATGGAATAAAGCAGAAAAAAAACAAGATTTGCATATGTACAAATCTACAGGAAATGGAAATAAATATACACTATATACATACAGGTGTGAAAGCTGTGTCTGGATGTCTGCTCGACTACCCCGCACAGACAAAGTAAACTCTGGGGACACCCAAGCATCGAAATAAGACGACCTGGTCAAGTGTAGGTTGTACATGGTGGATGTGTGCATTATTATTTTCTTGTACTTCTGTGATATTTTCACTTAGGTTTCAGAATACAGACACATGAACTGACACTGTTGCACCTAACCAAGTGTTTTGTGACTAAAACTGAAGCTTTTTTAAAATCATTGTCTTAACTAAACTGCGCCTGACAGCTGAAAATAATAATAATACAAAAACTGAAACTAATGTCTAAAAATGCTGGTTTCCCACTGGCCATGAGTAGTGTCCTGCACAACAGATGGGTTTATAGTCCATTCATCCACATCGAACTGCCCCTCCTGTGAACTTTTCCACTCTTTATGCCTCTTTACTTGACTTCCTAACGTTTTTTTTCTGCCAGAAAGCCCTAAATGATAACTTCTCTCATGTGCTTTTTCAGTTCCAGCATCAATAAAAGCGCTTTAGAAATCCAGCTGACTTTTTTTTTTTAGTTTTTGTAAAGCAAACTGCTAAAAATCGAGCCTTACTCACAAATCAGGTCAGTGTGTCATTATGGTCAACTAGGTTACCTTATATCAGTGTGGTTTTTTTTTTTTTTTTTTTTTTTTAAGATGAATATGTTGGAATACTTATTTACATAGTTCCAACAAGGCTCCAACACTAGTGATGTTTGATACCATGGATTTCCATACTGAATCAAATTCAGGCTGATGTTGGCGATACTGTTACTTTGTACAAATACACTTATTGTCTGGAAAATCTAAAAACAAATTTTTTTTTTTAATTTCAAATCAACTTAACTTGATTTTTCACTGACAAATGTTAAGGATAATATTATATCGAGTGACTCCAGGCACAACAAACCCCGCCCTTCACACGTATTCTATCTTATTTTGACATGGATTTAGCTGATATCATGTCTATGCATGTGCCAAAGTCAGCATATCAGTTGCCTCTATATATGTGCCAAGTTTGAAGTAAACTGAAACAAAATTGTTTTTATAGACATTTGAAATTTTGGCCATTATAAGTAAATGGGGGGAAAAAATTTTGGGGAAAAAAATTATAAAACATTATAACTTTGACTTACTTTTTCCTAGAATGAAACCGCATCTATTCTGGGTCACTGGCAATTGATAATCCCAATTTGGTATGAATTCAACTAATTGTTTTGCTGCTACAGACATTTTAATTTTGGCCATTTTAAGTAAATGGGGGGGGGATTTGAAACATTCATTAAAAATTGAAACTTTGACCTACTTTCCCTAAAATATGTCTATTCTGGGTCACTGGCAATTGATAATCCCAATTTGGTATGCATTCAACCAACAGTTTTGCTGCAACAGACATGAAATTTCACCCATTGTAAGTAAATGGCGGGGGGTTAAAAACTTCATAAAAAATTTTAACTTTTACCTACTCTTCCCAAAATGTAATGACATCTATTCTGGGTCACTGGCAATATATAAACCCAATTTGATATGAATTGAAGCTGGTAGAGTGTAAACAAACAAACCAAAACAATACCCCTTGCCTCCCCTTTGGGGGTCGGGGTAATAAATGGCCATAAATCACTTAGGAAAGGTTAGATGTTGCCACAAAAATAGATGCAAGTCTGTAAGGGTTAAGCTCAATAATGAATATAACAAGAATTATTAGTAAACATGTTATGTGGTACTAATACAGTAGTGAGTTAAAGTTGATGCAGCTGTTCTTGGTGCCAATCCCTTCCTTCTTTCTTGCAAAATTTAATAAAAAAAGTTTCCATGCCTCAGTCTTAATCTCCGACTTCTATATTTGACTGGTGCATTCAGCTCAAAGGTATGCCTCTGTCTTACATAACTCCCCACTTTTTCAACTCTCACCTTTCACACCAAATTCCCCACAATTTTTTTTTTTTCCCCCGAAGTTAAAAACCTCAGTGCAACAAAACCACTGAGTCACTATTAGAAGTGTGACTGACAAGTCTATATTGAAAAGGTGAGTCAGAAAAAAAAAAAATGTAGACGCTAAAGTGTACCGTACATCTGAGTTTGAGATTTACAAGTGCCTGCCAATCCGAGGGAAGCGAAGTGTGGAATTGGAACTGGCAGCGAATTCAAATCCACAGTCACAGCAAAAAGCAGGAGTGCTGCAGGCTTTCTCTCATCCTACCATCACTCACAGTCCAGTCCTGCACTTGTTAAATCTTCTGACAAGAGATATTATCTTCAAAGTGTAGATGTGCAGACCTGTGATCTTATCTCGAACACAGTGGAAGGTGAAGACTCCCTCCAAAGAACGCCGGTTTTAGATAAAATAAAACCCATCCTGTACAATCACATTTATACACTTATTGTACCATGATAAGAATATTACAGTGAAATTAAACTGCAGCCAAAGGAGTGTGTAAAGCAGGACAATACTCAGGTGACTCATCAATACAGGAAAACAGACGACAAATAATAACCAAGAGATGAGTGAATGTCAGTCAAAAGCCAATTTTTAATCTGATATATTTACAGTATTAAATTTACCACGATATGAGGATTTAGGATTAATAATTTGTTCGCTTCAGTCAAAAACTTAGATTTCCTTTCAGTATATTGTGATTCAAGTGGAAATTTTTGAGGAAACAAGACTTCCGCACCACCTCTTGACTGTGAAAACACCTATAATGGGCTGAAATCTTTGGCTAGATTTTCTACAGCCTATAAACAGAGGTGTGTAGTTAACTGATAAAGACCCAGGGCTACTTTTGTGGCAGTTCCAATATGTTTTTTTTCTCTATATTTAACTTTTCTTAAGTGATTTATCACTATTTATTTGAGTACTATCCTGTGTATTTTGTGTTTTTTCAGTGTAAATCATGTATTTTCCTATTTTTAATTAACTGGGGATTGTTGTGCCTGGCACCACTTGTAACATCTACTGAATTTAGCATTTTTTCCATTGAGATACTAAAAAAGTATCTTTCACTTTTACAGAATACTGTCATTAAAGCCTGAACCATTAAATCACTGACAGACAATTCCAGCTCTTTGAAACTGGAGCTTGCCTCAAGTGGAGGAGTTTAAGTATCTTGGGGTCGAGTTCACGAGTGAGGGAAGGATGGAGCGTGAGATTGACAGACAGATCGGTGCAGCGTCTGCAGTGATGCGGTCGTATCGGTCTGTCTTGGTGAAGAAGGAGCTGAGCCGAGAGGTGAAGCTCTCGATTTACCTGTCAGTCTATGTTCCTACCCTCACCTATGGTCATGAGCTTTGGGTCATGACAAAGGACAAGATCCCAGATACAAGCGGTCAAAATGAGTTTCCTCCGCAGGGTGGCTGGGTGCACCCTTAGGGATAGGGTGAGGAGCTCAGTCACCAGGGAGGAGCTTGGAGTAGAGCCGCTGCTCCTCTACATCCAGAGGGGCCAGCTGAGGTGGCTTAGACATCTGTTTCAGATGCCTCCTGGACGCCTCCCTGGGGAGGTGTTCCAGGCATGTCCTGAGCATGTCTTGAGGAGACCTCGGAAGACCTAGGACACGTCGGAGAGACTGTCTCTCAGCTGGCCTGGGAACGCCTCGGGGTCCCCCCGGAAGAGCTGGAGGAAGTGTCTGGGGAGAGGGAAGTCTGGGCATCCCTGCTTAGACTGTTACCCCCGCGACCCGGCCCCGGATAAAGCAGAAGAGAATGGATGAATGAATGGATGAAACTGGAGCTTTTATTGGTCCTTCTGAACAACCCAAAATGTTTTTTTGAAATATCAATTTTCCTGTATGAATTTAAATTTTGTCTCATATTTGATACATTGGGTCTCAATGCTCAAATATTATTTTTGAACAAACAAAAACATAATATAACACAAACGTGTCTAACAAATTGGTCATTCCTTTTTAAAAATTGTCAAGGTTCTTCCGCCCTCATTAATGACAGTCTTGTAGTGTCACTGGAAAGGCCTTTGGTGAACAAATTCCTCCTCCCAGGCGAATTATCTGTGTATTGTATGTATCTAATTATATACATCAGATTTTTCAAGGAAAAAAAATCGCACAGATCATGTAGAGGGCTTCAAAACTTATGTATCAAATATGATACGTTTGGCATTATAGGGTTAAAGATGCCCTTTGAGGCAAACTGTAGACACTTATAGCTGCTTGGAACATGGAATACAGAGTTGAACTGTGTTAACTAGGCTACCGGAATTTTGTATTTACATGACAGACGACTACTACTACTACTACTACTATAAATGGCCTATTTGCCAGACGTGATCCATCATTGAATGAGGAAAATGAATATTCACAGACACTAACTTTGTACAAACAGTGTCCTATTCATGAATAAATCATTTTCTGTTCTGTTATTAGACCTACTTGTGTAAATGTAAGACTATGTTTGTGTTACTGACTCATACTTTGCATCAGACCGGCACAAATACATTAATTCATTCTCTGTTCTGTTATGATTGTTCTGTTTTCTGTTAACACAATGCTCCACTTTATTGATGTTTTGGGGGCCATTATGTTTTCCTCTGAGGCTGTTGCGTACCAGATTGAAATGGTTCACGCCGGGGGGGGCTTGGGTCGACATTACCCATGTCTGACCTAGCTAGTAGCAACACCAGCAGTGATTTACATTGTTTTAATGCACATTAAACAATACTTACCCAGCCATGCATGTGCAGTTGGCTGTCGGTTTATAGTTGGTCGACTTGTCGTTTTTTTGTCCTTGTCGCTGATTAGGCAGCACTTCAGTCCTCAACACACAAAAACCATAAGACAAATCTTGGTATTCAATATCCTGAACATGATTGCAAAGTTATCGGCATTGAGGGGTTTGTATGCCTTGAGGTATTGTTTTGTGTAAACCAGTGGTTCCCAACCTTTTTTGGCTCATGACCCCATTTTAACATCACAAATTTCTGGTGACCCCAGACATTCAAAATGGAGACTTTTTTTTTTTTGCTAAAATTTATTTGTTTTTGATCATGTAATAGTTTTGCTATAATATGTTGCAAATAAACATTAATTTTAGACAACATTTAGGCTATATAATGTACATTTTTATTAGTAAGTCTGAATATTTTAAAAAAATAATTTATCAATTAATATAAACTTCAGGCGACCCCACGTGGCGTTCTGACCCTAAGGTTGAAAAACACTGGTGTAAACACTGGATTTTTCAAAAAGATATAAACAGATGTCTGACCACTTTAGCTTTCTCTTAAAATAATCAGAGACAGCCTCTGTATCTTCCATTACTCGGTTTCTTCACACTCCTGACACCGGCTTCCATGTATTGTTGACACCACAACTGTTATGTTCTGCCACCAGTTAGGCCCCGCCCACAAAATACATCATAACTGTTTACCAACATCGAAATGGTCTATACACCCTCTTTACTATATCCCACCATTGTATTATACGGGGGGGGGGGCTGTGACTTCAACCATTAGCCACTTTTACAGATCGATCATGCTGTGTACAAGGGGCTAAAGTTGTAATCACTTTCTTGGAATGATCAGAGTTTCAGTGTTCAGTGTGAAAATAGATGTTTGGAATACATTTACATAATTTATGGTATCTCCGTTGTTTATAATTTGTCTATAAACTTCGAAAGGTGTCCGACATTTTCTTTGTTGTGTACATTGCGTGAGTAATCCAGGAGACGACGTCGGACAAAGGAGCTCCTTTTGCTGTATTCATTCTCTGTGATATTACCTGAGGCCAGGAGGCGTCAAAGCCCATGTGTCCACCTGAGATCAGGCTCATTTCCATGGATCTGCATAGACATAATGCTCATCTCACATAAAAGCTCTTTCAGGTGCAATGAAAGGGGGGGGGGGGCATTCTGTAGAGCATCCATATTTATCAAACACTATTTTCATGCCCATCTGACTAATGTGCCTTGATGTTTAATGGAGATGTTTGAATAGCTTTGTTCTGGATGTAAAGAAGATCTTAAAACAAGTCTTTTTAGTCGTGATAAAAGTGTTTTGTATCGGTAATGTCAGTTAATCAATGACTTTGGTCCAGACTAAAATAAACAGCTGTTAAAAGGACTGTCAAATACCCATCATATACCCACTGGATGGATCTTATTCACGCTGCAATGTGTGTTTTCTTGCTATTATGTACTTTTTTTGCACATTTAAGAAAATGTGTATTCGTGCTCAGACATTCATGTTCTCCCCAGGATGAATAATAAGTTCGATCCAGCCCTGATATTTCACCTTCAGCATCATAACTCATGAACAGAAGGGGAGACTGTGACCATACGTCACATTTGTTCAGATACTGAATCTTGGGTGTCCACTTTCACTCTGCTGATTGTATAGATCTTCTGTCCTGCCAGGTTGAAAATGTGTGTGAAGCATCCACAATCTCACTCCTGTTCAGTACACTGTAAAAAATAGATTCTAAATGAAGACGGCATGTTTCTTACTGGAGATCATTCACTGGAATCACACATGTCAATAACAGTTATAATGTTTCGATTCAGATATTATATGGATTTGGACAGACGTTAATGGAAAGTGCATCTTCTTCCCCTCTGCTTTTAAACTCCTGAACTCTTAAAAACACCAGACTGATGTCATGAAATCGTGTTGTAGAATGTCATGCCAGTTCTTATGGGATTTGGCGTGCTATATGTACGCATTTTCTTTTTCTTTTTTTTTTTTTAAACTTATTTTTTATTGAAGTTTTCTTGAACTATTACAGTGGAAAGGTGAAACACATATACACTGCTGAGTATTCAACCTTGCAATGAATCATCATTAGGGATGGGAATCGTTAAGAATCTATCGATTCCGATTCCATTATCGATTTTGCTTATCGACAAACGGGTGTGTTTGCATAAACTGTCTTTTAGATTTTCTATCTGCACAGAAAATATAACATATGCAGTATGTACAAATAACAGATGATGCTGGGCCCGGTTCGGGGGGGGTACGGCATACAGTGAAAGTGGAACTAAAGACTCTTTACTAATTCCTCTATTGCCGCATGTCCACTACATCAAACCAGTTCGACTCAGCTCGTCTCCTGTTGTTGTGCACCTCATTTCCTTTCCCCTACCTTCAGAAACTTGTATTTGGGTATGACGTTTGTTGCTTGCACTGGAACTGGGCCCGGCATTCACTCTGCCGCTACATTCACAAGTGTCGCTAAGTAGCGAATCAAATACGTGACATTCCTGTGAATGATTCACATGCTGTGGACAAATGTTTGAGGATACTGGAGGGATTCCACCCTTTTAAAGACATGGAAGCTTTGTAAGTGTTCCAAGTAGATCTGGTGTCGTCTTTTTAGACCGTTTCTGCCTCAACACCATGTTGGCTACGTTCTGACCAAAACAATGCAGCATACGAGTGACGTGATTGCGCATGTGCAACAAAGGTGGAATCGATAAGCAGAATCGTTAAGCAGGCAGGCAAACAATTCCTTGGAATCTTTGCCTGGTATCTAGGTTAAAATACTGTAACTTGACTCTGAAATATTGACACTGCATTTTTTTTTCCTGTGCATGTGCAACAGAAAGTAGAAGTTCCAGTTTCATCTCCCTCCATATTTGCCTGTAGAGCAGTGTTTTTCCAACCTTGGGGTCGGGACCCCATGTGGGGTCACCTGAAATTTCTAGTAATTGATTAAAAAAACAAAACAAAACTTACTAATAAAACATATGGTGAGTTGACAGAGACATTCCCAATCCATAAAAGACATGACAAACTGAGTCTGAAACTGCAGCTCTGTGGTTCTGTTTATCTGTCACATGTTCATTGTGGTCAGTTTCAGATGCTGCAGCTCTTTCATAATTTAGAGTTTGAGTTCTTGTTTGTTCAGTATTAATTGTCAGCCTTGTAAATCCAAGCTGGACTGATTGTACATATCCTGACCAAGGAAAATAAAATTCTCACTTTGTGCAGTAATCTACACCTGGCTTTTCTGCCTCCATCTATAATAATATACATTATATAGACTAAATGTCATCTAAAATGAATGCTTATTTGCAACATAGTATAGCAAACTATTACATGATTAAAAACAAATTAATTTTAGCAAAAGTCTTGGTTCTGAATGTCTGGGGTCGCCAGAAATTTGTGATGTTAAAATGGGGTCACGAGCCAAAAAAGGCTGGAGCCACTGCTCTGGATGATGCTAATGTCCTTTTGTTTCATTCAGATGCACTGTCATTTGTGGTAGATGTTCAGCTCTTCTCTCCAAATTCTTGGCAAGTCTATTTTTGACAGATGCCACATCGAACATCACAGTTTAGATGAGATGGACAGGAATGTGGACAGTTTCTTTTTTTTTTTTTTTACCAAACCAAATCCATTTCATTCCTCAGTTGAGTTTTAATGTGATTTGGTGATGGTCAGCTTCTATGACTAGAATTACCAATATATACATAGAAGTTACGTATAATGTATTCATGCCATTATATAACTGCATAAACTATGGGATCTGGAGAATGCCACTTGTCAATCCTAAAGTGGGTTCATCTATATCTCATTGAAAATGCAGCAGATTTGATTCTAATTTCCCACATACATCTGCATCTAGAGCAGGGGTTCCCACACTTTTCGACTCGCCCAGCTACCTTGAAAATGGCCTAGTGAAAATGATTTACGTACATTAAAAATTGCTAAGTATATATTTATTAGTGCTGTCAAATGGTTAAAATTAATCAGTTTTGCTGTGGATTAATTATGATTAAATATCATTAATTTTTAATGTAGAAATTACCATTAGATAAACAATGTTTTTTTGTTTTTTAGTCATTAGTTATAAGTTTTAACAAATATATGAAAGACACAAAATGATGCTAAGATATTGATCTATTTGCTACTGATCCAAATTAGAATAACTGAAGCTACATATCTTCATTTTAATTACCATTAATATACCATCCTACATTTTCCACAATTGCATGATACATGAAAGTTTCCAGCAGCCATTATCAGGAGAGATTATTAATATATGTATATATAACTGTACTTTTCATTTATCTGTGTTACAGTTCTAACATTTGCTAATTTATTATGTCATAAATTCTTCCATATCCAGATAGAAAAAAAATGACGTCAATCATCAAATATGTCTTTTCATGTGTACTTGAAGTATTCACAAGTGAAAATGTGCAAAAAATCATTAGACCACCCCCTGTTTTTTCAATTTCTTGTTCATTTTAATGCCTGGTACAACTAAAGGTACATTTGTTTGGACAAATATAATAACAAACAAAAAATAGCTCATAGTAGTTTAATTTCAGAGATATCTATCCATTTTCCATGGTTTTCTTGATGATAACCAAAATCACTTTAGTTCTTGCATCAATATCTATGGCATTGTACTGACAAAAACAGTGCTTTTAGGCATTCCATGTTTTCTTTTCTGTCTGTTTTAGTCACATGATACACACAGGAGTCAGTACTTGATTGCATAACCATTGTTTTTGATGACTTGATGGAATAATAATTTTTTCAGTGACTGTATGGGTTAAAACGGGCACCGGCAGCTTAAAGTATCTACTGATCTAGAATGTTTAGTGACTTCTGATCCATTAATCCTATCAATACATGTAACTAATTCAGGTAAAATGCAGTTTCTCACCTTTTCATGGTCATCAGATAGGACCCATTTGGCGCTGTAGTTACCATGGAAACACAGTCATCTTCTACTACATTGATTCACCGGTATAACCCATGGAGTTGGATCAATGACAGTGATTATAGATGCTTGTTTGTGTTCAGTTATTGATTTTTTTTTTTTTTTCTGAAAAAAAAAAGCCACTTTTTCTTCTGTTTTCTCATATTAACCTTTGAATTTACTCTGAAATTTGATGAATATCTACATCCTTCCTACTATATAATGCGCGTTCTGTGTCCGATCAATTGATGTTGCAGCACAGGAGGGCGTTTGTACAGATGCAAAAATAGTTCATAATAGTTTAATTTCAGAGCTGATATCTATCCATTTTCCATGGTTTTCTTGATAATAACCAAAATCACTTCAGTTCTTGCATCAATATCTATGGCATTGTACTGATAAAAATGTGCTTTTAGTCATTCCATGTTTTCTTTTGTCTGTTTTAGTCACATGATACACACAGGAGTCAGTACTTGATTGCATAATCATTGTTTTTGATGACTTTTGATGGTCTAATAACTTTTTCTGCAACTGTAAAACGCGATTTCATGAGATCAGTCTCCATATAATGTAGACTGCCATACAGTTGTCCCTCACTATGACGCAGTTCACCTTTTGCGGCCTCGCTGTTTCGCAGATTTTTTTAGTGCAATTTTGCATGCTTTTTTTTTTTTTTTTTTACAGTGCATGAACGCGCACTGAGGTCTGCGTCCTGATTGGCTAAGGGAGAACCCGTGCATTATGTTCTGCATCCTGATTGGCTAAGGGACTGTAGACCATTGTCAATCAGTACTGTCTCCTGTACAGTACAGAATGCCTTCAGTTTGCCAAATTTACATAAATGTTCGATCGGTACCCATAGCTATGTCCTTCACTCGGAAAAAGACACCTGCACCAAGGCCTTCAGCGGAAAAAGACGCTACAGCGGAGCGGCGCGAGGACGAAGAGGCATGGTCAGAGGAACTGTGAAATACGCTTGAGTCACTATTAATAATTTCTTATGTGTTCAACCTCGTAGGTTGATAATTAAAATTAAATTTGTTATTTCTAAAAGCTGTCATATTTACTTATAGCAGGGGTGTCAAACTCAATTTAGTTCGGGGGCCACATTCAGCTAAATTTGATCTGCCGTGGGCCGAACCAGTGAAATAATAACATAATAATATATAAATAATGTCAACTCCAAACTTTTCTGTATGTTTTAGAGCAAAAAAAGTAAGTTTACATTATGAAAAAATTTACATCTGCAAACTCTTTTCAAAAGATGTGAATAGCATAAACAAACTGAAAAAATAAGTGTAATTTTAACAATATTCTGCTTCAGTTTATCATTTACATGTTATTTATATTATAACTTACAGATCACAATGGATCTACAAACACACAAAACGTTTAGGAACAAACAGAATATTGTTAAAATTGTTCTGACTTCTCTTAAGACATTTCAGGCTGTTCATATTTGTTCAGGTTATTAACATTTTTTGCGAAATTATACTTTGTTTTAGTGTAAATACTTGAAAATATTTACATTTACAAAGAGAAAAATTTGGAGTTGTCATTATTTATGTTATTATGATTGTACTTGACTGGTCTGACCCACTTGAGATTGAATTGGTCTGAATGTGGAACCTGAACTAAAAGGATTGTTAATATCTTGGTGTAATTTTTGCATTTCACAAATTCATCCAAAGGGCCAGACTGGACCCTTTGGCGGGCCGGATTTGGCACCCGGGCCGCATGTTTGACACCTGTGACTTATAGGAAAACGTTTATATTTTTATTTCTCAAACAAATATTTGGGCCTGAAAACAGGTTTTGATCTTTGGTTTCATTCTATAATACTGTAGTTCTTTTTTAAAATCTGCGAAGGTTTGAAATTTGAGTGTTTAAACAAGAGAAAAATGTGAGAAAATGTTAATGTCTGAGAAAAGTGTATAAAGTGTGTGGTGAGGGGTTTTACAGTCTTAAAACATATATAATAATTGTAAAAAATAAAGCTGACTACTTCACGGATTTCACCTATTGCGTGTTATTTTTAGAACGTAACCCCTGCGATAAACGAGGGACCACTGTAACTTTACACTGTCTCTGAAATCATGTTATATTCAACCAGCTATTGCACTGTAATCCAATCTACCAAATATACACTACAAACAAAAAGTTAAAAATATTTCTTATTTTTTATCTTTTTTTTTTTTTTTTTTTGCCATTTGTAAATAAAACTGTCTGGTCATAAAAAAAAAAAAAAAAAAAAAAAAAGTTCAAACGCTGTGCAAGAATCCCAACTGAAAAAAAAATAGCCCAAAAATTTTAAATATCCTTAACTTTTTGTTGATATTGTATGCTCTCTACAGCTGTGTGATAAGACTAACATGTGATTATTAAGTGACCAAAATTACCAAATGGTGTTCACTGTCCCCAGAAAACACATTTCACACCCCAACATGCAGTTATTCCTGGTGTGACATTTTTACCAGTACCTCGGTTCATGTGACGTTATTGTCTGCGGAGCTGGCATTTAATTAAGAAGAGAATAATTAAAGCTCGTGCCTACAACAAGCTGCACCTAAGCATGAGATCAACCGGTGGCTGCGAGCTGATAAGGCCTCTGATGTGACGGGGACGGAGAGCTGCAAAGCCACTTGCATGACAGCGCCCAAGTGTGCTTTTTCTCCAGAGGCCCATCGCCCCATCGCATGCAAAAGCATAATGTGGAAATGCATCCATCATAGCTGGAGCCTGACTGGAAGCCAAGATGAAGCTGCATTTCAGCCTAATAATACCCAGCAGCTGGCAGGGTCGCCTGTCCTTTCCCTGCAGCCGCCTTCTCTTTGCATCAGTATGGAGAGCAAACATCAGCCCCCCCCCCCCCCATACTTCACATACTCAATATCAAGATGGCATTTTGAAGAGCCTTCAAATCAAATCTTACCTGCAAAACGGGCCGCTACGAGAACATAGTGACCCACATAGTTCTTAGATTTTCCCGGCAGATTTACTCAAGTACCGCTGTAAACTCCTACTTAACCCTTTACTGAGCAAGTGACTATTTTTGGTAATTTCTACATGCATTATGAGACTGTGACAGCAACAGTCACAGTGAGTAGAAATGGGAATTGATGAGAACTTAATGATTCCGATTCCATTATCGATTTTGCTTATCGATCCGGGCCCGTATTCCTAAAGATTCTTCGTGCAAAGAGTTGCTCCTAGTGGCCAAATTCTGAGAAAATTCTTAGAATCATGATGCTTTCTTAGAATTTCCCCTAAAAATTAAGAGTAGATCCTAGTAAAAAAATAAAAGCTATTCCTAAAGAATCCTAGCCCTCAAGAGAGCTCCTAAGGTGAGATCTGTTAAGAGCAGGGAAGAGGACTTTTAAGGGGAAGAGGAGTTCCTTAAGCAGAGGACAAAATGGCCAACGGAAGAGGCAGGAGGGATATTCTCCAAACACTGGATGACAGTGAATTAATGAAACGCTACAGATTACACTGTAAAAAACAAACAAACAAAAAACGTAAACATTTTTTAAATTATTACAGCAGCAGGGGCGCCAAAAAAATATTGAAAAATAAAGGAAAATAACCATCTCATAAAATACGGTAATTTTCCATAATTAAAATATGGTTTTTTGCCCTAACTTTACATTAGATTTTGCATATTTTTTGACTTTTTAATGTTTAATAAAGAATATTTACATCAGAGGCGATTTCTCATAGAGTGCAAGGGAGGCCCGGCTTCCCCTAAAATTACGAAAATTAAATGATTAAATATGTACTGTTGTGTTGACATTTTATTGACTACAAATGTGTTAGACAACGTTCATCTTAAAGATGAGTTCGTTCAAATCAGCTTTATCACAAATCAGCGGACTCGATGTTGTTCACTTCTCCTCCATTCCCGTGTCTCTGTTTTCTCATTCGATCTCTGCTCAGTGCATTTGTCCGTAGACTCTCAGCGTCCATGCACTTCAATGGGACTGAGTGGAACAGTGTTTTTCATTGCCTCAAAACTGGACGGTAATTGGATAAATGCCACGATGTTGTCCCGCCCCCGGACGCCGGGTGTCTCTCGGGGTGAATGGAGCTGTGGGCGGAGCTCGGCCGGGCTGGACGCCAGAATCCCACGTGCTGATTGGAGGATCGGTCGAAAGGCTGAACCCCGTTTGATTGACAGCTGTTTTCAGATCTGCTCCTTCACTGACACAGTTCAGTTTAATACCGTCGCACATTCTGCTGTGAAATCAGAGAGAGAAACCACTACGAAATTACTCGTTCATTTCTTGCACTGTAAATAAAACACACTCATTGTACTTTTTTTGTTTCAATTTAACATAATTTCACTGTTTTCTTGTTTAAGTTTCATAATTTAATCCTTTCTTGTTCGAGTTTAATATCATTTTGTAGATAGTTAAATCAGTCAAACTGTCGGCTAGGTCGGAGTGAAAGGAGCATCTGTAGTTTAAAAAGGCTGAAGTCTTACACCCACAACACAATGGGCCAAGGCTGTCTGAGCAGAGAGGACACTGGTCCAGTCCCTGGAAAAGACGCCTACTTGGTACGATAAGGTCACTGAGTATTTTCTTAAAAAGGAACGGAGGGCCGAATGTATGTTTAAATAACTTGACTTTTTTTTTTGATGTAAGCCGACAATGAGCTTCCCCTGTCTGAAAGACGAGCAGCCGCCCCTGATTTACATGTATTAAAACAATCAAATTACCTATAAATAAATAAATAAATAAATAAATAAATAAATAAATAAATAAATAAAAAATTTCAATGAGACTAAGTTGTACAATCCATTGATAAAAACTGTATTTGACAGTTTATCAGTGCTTATACATGTTATACATTCACAAAAATACATTTATTCAACATTTTTGTTGTGAAACCTCCCGTAATTACACAAGATATTTGTCAATTAACAAACAAGTCTTGTTAAACTTACAGAACAAATACTTCTTTTATGGTTAATTGTCAGTAATTTTATCCAGTTTTAATATTTTTTTACAGTATTAAACTTTAAATTAACAGTTTAATCTCATAAATAGAAAAGAAATATTTGTGAAATTACGACACATTTGCAAATATATTTTAACTGTATTTTTCTATGAAAAAAATAAAATTATCTTAAAAATGAAATTTTATGGTTATTCAGTTTTTTCATGTTATTTTACATTTGACATGTAAAATCAGTCTATTTTTGTAATTTCATTGAAATTTTCCCCCGTCTTAAAAATACAGCAAAAATCTGTAAAATAAACAGTGAAAAGCCTGTTAAATTACAGATTTTTTTTATTTTTTTTTTTTACAGTGTACATTTTTACTATGCCCTGTTGTATTCATGATGGATATGCAGTTTATAATATATATATATATATATATATATATATATATATATATATATATATATATATATATATATATATATATATATAGTGTATTTTCTATTTCATGATTGCATATGTCATCTGTATATTTTAAGGACACTGACCATGTCTCTTGGCAGTGGTGGTCAGTAGCTGCTTAAAGGTAAAGTATGCGGCATTTTTCTACAGGCAAATCAATATATAGACTAATTTAATAACGATGCCTCTCAATCATCAGTCCTGACCTTCTGCCAGCGTGTGGTAGTGTATTAACCTGCAGAGAACAAAAAGCATTTTTATGGTACTTGACCTGCACGAGTTTTATTCAGCTTTTCCAAAATATAAGTCAGAACCAGGTGTCAAACATGACCTGATTCAGGAGTACTTGAATTTAATCTCATTTTCATTTAAAGTCACAATTTTCATGAAAAATTATGATAAAAAACACTTTGAAATTGAATGTAGATGTTTTAGACTTCCTGATATATTGCTGTCTGGTCTAATTTGCTACTTTTCTAAAGCACATTACAACCATTTATTGATTAAAAGTAGGAAATTATGATGAATCAGCTGCACAAGTCTCAACACATTCGCTATGGAGAATCACTGAAAAGCCAAGGAGTTCCACTTTACTTACTTACTTACTTACTTACTTACTTACTTACTTAATTACTTAATTACTTACTTTACTTTTTGAAGCATATATATTGATTAGTGGCTCAAAAATAACTGAAAATTTCTGAAATATATTAAGCCACATAAAATGGTGGGTTAACCTGCACAGACCCTGCCCTCTTGCTGTATTTTCTATTTTCTTGTTATTTTTGCTGTTTTGAGTTACAGTTACTTTGCACATCAGCCTGATAGTGTTTGTAGAACAATCTAAAAACAAAGCGACTCTGGTTTATTCTGCTTTTTGCATTTAATAATAATAATAATAATAATAATAATAATAATAATAATAATAATAATAATAATAATAATAATAATAATAATAATAATAATGATGATGATGGATTGGATTTATATAGCGCTTTTCTAGACACCCAAAGCGCTTTACATTATTGACCCATTATTCATTCGCTCTCACATTCTCACTCTGGTGGTGGTAAACCACATCTGTAGCCACAGCTGCCCTGGGGCAGACTGACATTTACTGTGCTGCACTTAGTGTCGTGTGGTTCTGTCTGAGAGACAAAACACTGGGCAAAAAATGCACACATGAACCAACCCTTAGTACAGGATACACATTTGGTGTTCAACAGTCTGTCATGTAAGCAGAGTAACTTATATTCCTGTATTACTTATGTTTGAGTAGGTATTTATAAGCACTTTAACATTAAGTGTAAAAAAAAAATAAAAATTGGGGGGGGGGGGGGGGGGGGGGGGGGGGGTAAAATTTTTAGGTGAAAAATGTCAAATTACTGCTCTGTAACACGTGGACTTGAAACAGATATCAGTTTTTTAAGTTTTAGGCAAACATTCAAGACATGCGGTTCTCAACAGAAACTGATATCAAGTAGGACAAAACCTTTTAGAGTTTATGTTCAACTATGCTGAAAATAAATTTTGGAGTAAAATATTGAAAAGTCTGTTTTATTTACATTAGAATGTGGTAACACATGGACAGGCTGCTATAGTTTTTACATTTTTTTAAAAATATATTTTTAAAATTTTATCTATATTTATTAATTTATTTTTGCGGGCTGCCATAGTGTTTTTTTTTTTTTTTTTTTAAATATATATTGTGTTTTACTTATTTTTACAAGCTGCCATAGTTTTTTAAAATTTATTTTTATTTTATTTATTCATTTTTGCAGGCTGCCATAAATTTTATTTTATTTTTTATTATTTTTTATCTGTTTACTTATTTATTATTTATTTATTACAGGCTGCCATAGTAACACATGGACAACTCTTTACCGTTGTATGCATCACCCAAAATATTGACTTATTTTTTTTAAATAAACCAGATGTAATCACAATGCTTTATTTAATGTATTTAATACTAACACAATGTTATTTACAACTCGTGGTGGTCCATACTGATCTAGGTAAATTATAAATAAAGAGTAATTTCTTTTTAACAGTTCACAGATCGTCTTTTTAAATGTGACAGATTGAATAAATGTTCAAATTTTTTAGATATAATTTTTAGTGTCAAAATCGAGCTATGGCTACAGTGTAAAAAGTACAATCGATAAAATCAGTTGTAACTTTGTTTTTCAACAACTTGTATTTTTGAAAGGATAACAGTTCCATAAAATTGAGATCTTTAGCTAAAAATTGAGCCCACTTGATAAATGATGTGTGCAAATTTACTTTGTCATGTTGATGTTCACTTTCGCTTGATCGGACCCTTGGTGTGTTTCATGTGTATATTTGTTTTTTAATCAACATTTTGCTATTGGTTGCTGTTTCTATTTTAGGTTGAACAGAGTGGAGGGGCATGTTTCACCTGTTGATTTATAACTACAAGTCACAAATATTACATAGTTTTCCTATAAAATGGTTGTTTTCTGCGCCTCTTTGACCGTCATGACTTTAATAAACAACCCAACACAGGAACTGTGCATGCACATACTGAACTACACACAAAGCAGTACAAAATAGCTCCAACAAATAGTGATTTTTCCCTCTAAACATCTTTAATAAATGTTCATATGACCCAATATCTCATCAAAAATCTCAGATTAGAGGAAAGAGCCCAAACACTGTTGTTTTTTTTTCTCTTCTTCCATTAATCATGTGATGAGCCTCTAGATTGTATCTTCTGTAACTCCACCTCCAGCAGAAACAACAACAGTAACATGCTTCATTATTTATAATCTGATAATTCTTTTTACTGCTAACACTGGTCTGCAAGCAAAATGCTTCCAGAATAAAAGTAGTTCAACTTTATCTATTTTCAGTCACTAAAAAAGAAAAAATAAGACAAAAGTACGAAGGCATTTTATGGCCACATAAGGAAAAAACAAAAACAAACGCTTGTCACTATGTGAATAAAATCGGAATATTTAAAGAATAAAGTCATAATCTAATGAGAATAAAGCCGTAGTTTTAAAAACTCATTATTTAACGAGAATAAAGTCGTACTTTTATGAGATCAAAATCGTAATATTTTGAAAATTCAACAGTTTCTAGTTTTACAGCGAACGCAACAAGCGAGGCAGCAGCTTACCCTTCTGTTGGACTTAGGAAGTCGGAGTAGAATCCTCTCAGTTTCTTCAGAAACATCAAACCCTATAGTTCTGGTGTATCCACTGATAGTCCTGCAGACGACCACTTCGTCAGTTTCTCCTCCACAAAAGAGGCAATTTACTCCAAATCTGTTCAGTTGTTACGACAAAATGAACCCAAACGTGTACAAACTCAACTCAAAGTCCTCAGACTAATGATAATGTGTTGGGGGGGGGGGGGGGGGGTAGACTCAGTATTTGGCCTTTGTGTGTAAACCCCAAATGAAAGTAGAACCTCACAAAATGTTCCAAGTTCTACATTATTTGATGAGTGGGTACGACTTTCTTCTCATTATATTATGACTTCATTCTCGAAAGATTACAACTTTCTTCTTGTTAAATGAGGTTTTAAAACTATGACTTCATTCTCATTATATAATAACTTTATTCTCAAAATATTACAACTTTATTCTTGTTAAATAATGAGTTTTTAAAACTGACTTTATTCTCATGATATTATGACTTTATTCTCGAAATATTATGACTTTATTACCTTCACCAGGGGGTATTGTGGTCACTTTCCTTTGTGTGTTTGTTTGTTTGTTAGCAACTTTACGGGAAAACTATTCCAACCATCTTTACCAAATCTTCCCCACAGATAGGCCTAGACCCTGGGACCAACCCATTAAATTTTGGGCCAAGTAGGCCAAAGTTCAAGGTCACAGCAAGGTCACAAAATCTCAAATTTTCCTATCCCTCATCATTGAGCAATTTTTGAAAATTCATAAAAAAATTCAAAACAACACCAATTAGCCTCCAATTTGATCCACCCATAGCTTATAACAATATCTTGTATCTGACTCAACATTGTCCACATCCACTGTGGAATGTGGACTCTGTGGACATTTACATTTAACATTGAAAATCCCATTTACCACACATTTTTCATTAGAACTCAACAAATATTGATTGGAATTTAACATAATTTGACATACACACGACTGGTAGCAAGCTTGAACTTTTTCTGCTGTATGGAACAACCTGGAAACTGTTTAATTTAAAAACAAATCGTCGAGCCACACATGCACACCGTTCGGGGCGCTTGGCGGAGGTCTGCGTTTTCTGAACACTTGTTCTCTTGTTATGTTTGCTCCCCTCTGTTGTACTTTTGGTTTGCTCACTCTGTTTATTTTTCAAAATGTGAACAAATTGTAATAATGGAGGTTTTAGTGACTAACTCTTGAATGATAAGATTGACATTAAATATTCTACATCAGATGGTTTTGGTCGGTGATGGATGTTTGGGTCTTTATGGGTTCAACTTCTTACACTGGGTTTTTCATTCTGCTGATAGTGGGGTGAGTTTACATCAGTGGTTCCCAACCTTTTTTGGCTCATGACCCCATTTTAACGTCACAAATTTCTGCCGACCCCAGACATTCAAAACAGAGACTTTTTTTTTTGCTAAAATTAATTTGGTTTTGATCATGTAATGGTTTGCTATTATACAGGGTGGGGAAGCAAAATTTACAATGTACATTTAGTTGTTTTTTCTCAGCAGGCACTACGTCAATTGTTTTGAAACCAAACATATATTGATGTCATAATCATACCTAACACTATTATCCATACCTTTTCAGAAACTTTTGCCCATATGAGTAATCAGGAAAGCAAACGTCAAAGAGTGTGTGATTTGCTGAATGCACTCGTCACACCAAAGGAGATTTCAAAAATAGTTGGAGTGTCCATAAAGACTGTTTATAATGGAAAGAAGAGAATGACTATGAGCAAAACTATTACGAGAAAGTCTGGAAGATACTATTAAAGAAGAATGGGAGAAGTTGTCACCCGAATATTTGAGGAATACTTGCGCAAGTTTCAGGAAGCGTGTGAAGGCAGTTATTGAGAAAGAAGGAGGACACATAGAATAAAAACATTTTCTATTATGTCAATTTTCTTGTGGCAAATAAATTCTCATGACTTTCAATAAACTAATTGGTAATACACTGTCTTTCAATCCCTGCCTCAAAATATTGTAAATTTTGCTTCCCCACCCTGTATGTTGCAAATAAACATTAATTCTAGATGACATTTAGGCCATATAACGTACACTTTTATTAGTAAGTTTTCATTTTTTACATTTTTTATCAATTACTAGACATTTCAGACGACCCCATTTGAATTCCAGGCGATCCTACGTGGGGTCCCGACCCTAAGGTTGAAAAACACTGGTTTATATAGTCATTTTGAGTAACACACGTGTCAAACATGCGGCCCGGGGGTCAAATCCAGCCCGCCAAAGGTTCCAATCTGGCCCGTAGGATGAATTTGTGAAATGCAAAAATTACACTGAAGATATTAACAATCAAGGATGTCAAAATTATTTTAATTCAGATTCTACATACAGACCAATTAGATTTCAAGTGGGTCAGAACCAGTAAAATACTATCACATTAAACCTATAAATAATGAAAACAGCAAACTTTCTCTTTTAGTGTAAAAAAGTAAAATCACAAGAAAATGTTTATATTAAAAACTGTTATTTTTACAAAAATGTGAAAAACCTGAAGTGTGTTAAGATAAATACATGCAATTTTACCAATATTCTGCCTGATATTAAATGTGTTGTGTATTTGTAATTGTAATGTAAGTTGTAATGCACATGTGTAAATCATAAACTGATAATCCGAAGCAGAATATTGGTAAAATTGCAGTTTTTCATAAGATGTTTCCAGTTGTTCATGTTATTCCGATTTTTGTATATGTTAACATTATCATAATTTAATTTTACTTTTATCACTGTTATTATTTTACTGGTTCAGCTCACTTGAGATCATATTGGGCTGAATGTGGCCCCTGAACTAAAATGACTTTGACACCCCTGGAGTACCAGATCAGAAATCATCCTCCACCACTAGTATCACTACAGCCGTCCATGTGCATGTGTGTTACAGTCACAATATTTCTTGCCACCCCCACCCTAACACACCCCTCTTACTGCCACCACCACCACCACCACCTCACCCAGCTCGGTCACGTGCTGCAGCACACACTCCGATGAGTCCCACGCTTCAGAGGAAATTCTCCACACTCTCAAGTCCAAAGGGGCAGTAGAGTGTGGGGGCGTCAGCAGCCGGCCTCGGGGGGGTGGGGGGTGGGGGGGGAGACATGGCTCCTTATCAATCTGATGAAGCAGACTTAATTAAGATCTGTGAGAGGGCATGTGGAGAGGGAGATGAAAGCACTGTAATGATCAGTGAAATCAATAAAAGCAGAAAAATTTCAGGAGAATCACTTAGTGTGTGCGTTTTACTGAGCTGCAACTGGGCTTAGGATTGGGAATGATTAATGTGCATGTTAAACGCATAGAGATGAATGGTATTTGGCTGTATTTTGTTTTCTTTGCATTTTTTTTAATGTATAAACAAAAACTTATTTATTATTTTAATGACATGTACCTATAATTGTGACTGTTGCTCATTATTTTAATCCTATTTTTATACTGTTTAAGGTTGAGTTGGTGTATTTTTTAAAAATTATTTTTACTATCATTGATTGTAAAGTTGATTTTGACAAACTTATTTATTATGTTAATATGATTTATACCTAATTGTGACTGTTTCTCATTATTTTAATCATATTTTTACACTGTTACTTGAGTTGGTGTTTTTTTTTTTTTTTTATTATTATTATTATTATTTTTACTATCATTGATTGTAAAGTTGATTTGGATAGAAGCTTATTTATTATTTTAATATGACATATACCTAATTATGACTGTTGTTCATGTTTTTAATCCTATTTTTATACTGTTTAAGGTTGAGTTGGTGTATTTTTTATTATTTTTACTATCATTGATTGTAAAGTTGATTTTGACAGAAGCTTATTTATTATGTTAATATGATTTATACCTAATTGTGACTGTTTCTCATTATTTTAATCATATTTTTATATTGTTTGTAACTTGAGTTGGTGTATTTTTTATTTATTTTTTTTTTAATTTTTACTATCATTGATTGTAAAGTTGATTTTGATGGAAGCTTATTTATTATTTTAGTATGACATATACCTAATTGTGACTGTTGTTCATGTTTTTAATCCTATTTTTATACTGTTTAAGGTTACCTGAGTTTTTTTTTTTTTTTTTTTTTTATCATTTTCACTATCATTGATTGTAAAGTTGATTTTGACTGGAAATTGGTGCCTAAAATTTCTATTTTTACATATGATGTAGCCTCTAAGGTGTATAATTGTTGCTTAGTGCTTAATTCTGCACCATTTTCCCTTACATATGTGCAGGGTTAAGTTTGGATTGAATGTTTAAGATAAGGGGAAATCCTTGGCTCAGGTCACATTTGCCATCCTTTGTCTAATCAGTCATTTAGAAACACCATTGAATTGCTGTTGTATGGTTAGCTGAATTGGTGTATTTTATTATTTTTACTGTCATTGATTCTAAAGTTGATCTGGACAGAAGCTTATTTATTATTTTAATATGACATTATACCTATAATTGTGACTGTTGCTCATTATTTTAATCATATTTTTATACTGTTTAAGGTTGAGTTGGTGTATTTTTACCTCCACCAGGAGGTATTGTGATCACTTTGCTTTGTGTGTTTGTTTGTTTGTTTATTAGCAAGATCACTCAAAAAGTTATAGATGGATTTGGATGAAAATTTCAGGAAATGTTGATACTGGAACAAGGAACAAATGATTAAATTTTGGTGGTGATCGGGGGGGTGGAGGTCTGTGCTCTAATAGTGCTTTTCTAGTTATTATTTTTACTATCATTGATTGTAAAGTTGATTTTGACCGAAACTTATTTATTTTAAAATGACATACCTAAATGTGACTGTTGGGCATGTTTTTCATCATATTTTTATACTGTTTAAGGTTGAGTTGGTGTATTTTTATAATTTTTTACTATCATTGATTGTAAAGTTCATTTTGACAGAAGCTTATTTATGATTTTAATATGATTTATACCTAATTGTGACAGTTTTAATCATATTTTTATACTCTTTGTTACCTGAGTTGATGTATTTTTAAAAAAAAAAAAAATTATTATTATTTTTACTGTCATTGATTGTAAAGTTGATTTTGATAGGAGCTTATTTATTATGCTAATATGATTTATACCTAAGTGTGACTGTTGCTCATTATTTTAATCATATTTTCATACTGTTTGCAACTTGAGTTGGTGTATTTTTATAATTAATTTTACTGTCATTGATTGTAAAGTTGATTTTGACTGGAAATTGGTGCCTAAAATTGCTATTTTTAGCCTCTTCGGTGTATAATTGTTGCTTAGTGATTAATTCTGCACCATTTTCCCTTACATATGTGCAAGGTTAAGTTTGGATTTCATGTTTAAGATGAGGGGAAATCCTTGGCTCAGGTCACATTTCCCATCTTTTGTCTAATCAATCATTTAGAAACACCGTCGTGGCTGCTTTTATTCTTTCTCTTTGTCTTTGTGCTGCTGCTGCTGCTGCTGCTGCTTCTCACAGTATAGTCGGATCAAGTAGCCCACACACTGTGCAGTGTGTGCGGAGGGGTGATGCCTCCAGAGCGCATCACAGGACGACAAAACCCCCACTGCAAAGACGCAGCGCCAGAAGAGAGCAGCTTTGGCACCGCCGGTCGTTTTCCTGCAAAAAGGGAATTCAACTGCAAGGATCCTTAAAGATATCAGTTATTGATCATGTCGGAATCCTCCTGATCATCTTTTGTGGCTGAGGCGCACAGGAAATGTAACTGGATCTGCCTGGTCTGGTGGAGAGTTTGTGGGGGATGCACGGACACGGTTATGGGTGATTATTAATGCCACTGAAAGCAGACTGGATATGCGCACAAAAAGTAAGGAGAAGTGACTTTTGGTTTTGGGTTGGCCCCAGGATGGACACTGCGGAGGTTCTTCTGTGTGTGTTGATGGTTGTGATCATTATTGTGTCGTTGCTGTCCAATGTCCTGGTGCTGATCTGCTTTCTCTACAACCCGGAGATCCGCAAGCAGGTCCCGGGTCTGTTCAACCTCAACCTCACCTTCTGCAACTTGTTGCTGACTGTGTCCAACATGCCTCTGACTCTGGTGGGACTGGTCAGTAAAGCTCAACCGGGTGGAGATGGTTTCTGTCAGATCGTGGGTTTCTTGGAGACCTTCCTGTCCACTAACTCCATGCTGAGTATGGCAGCTCTGAGCATCGACAGGTGGATAGCGGTGGTGTTCCCCCTGAGGTACCACTCCAAAATGCGCCATAAGGACGCAGCTTTTGTGCTCGGCTACACGTGGGCGCACTCCATGTCCTTCTCCACGGTGGCCACCTGCCTCTCCTGGGTGGGATACCACCGGCTGTACGCCTCCTGCACCCTATCCAACCCGAGGGCGAGCAGCCGGACCCAGTTTGTTATCTTTACCGTGTTTTTCCACTCCTTCACCTTTCTCCTGTCTTTTATAGTGCTCTGTTTCACATACCTCAAAGTGCTTAAAGTGGCAAGGTTTCACTGTAAAAGGATCGACGTTATTACAATGCAAACTTTGGTGCTGCTGGTGGATATACACCCCAGGTGAGCCCCCAAATAAGACCCTCTTTCCTCCTCTTTTTACTTTAAAAACCCCTTGAACACTGGTTGAAGATGTCTGTGGTGCAAGATTTGATCAGTTTGAGAAAGAACAGCCTGTACCAAACAACTTAAAAAGGGGTTTGGGAGCAGTTAATGCAGTGTGTTTCAACCTTAGGGTGGGGACCCTATGTGGGGTCGCCTGGAATTTCTAGTACTTGATAAATTTTTTTTAAAAATAAATCAATAAAATTTACAAAGAAAAAATGTACATTATATATACTAAATGTAGTCTAAAATTAACGTTTACTTGCAACATATTATAGCAAACCCCTTCATTCAGATGTGTACACTGGTTTAAAATGTTTGTGGCACAAGATTTTCAGTTTGAGAAAGAACAGACTGTACCAAACAACTTAAAAAGGGGATTGGGAGCAGTTAATGCAGTGTTTTTCAACATTGGGGTTAGGACCCCACATAGGGTCACCTGAAATTTCTAGTAATTGATAAAAAAAAAAAAAAAGAGACAAAAAAACCCCCAAAAACTTATTAAAGTGGCAAGGTTTCACTGTAAAAGGATCAATGTTGTTACAATGCAAACTTTGGTGCTGCCGGTGGATATACACCCCAGGTGAGCCTCTAAATAAGACCCTCTTTCCTCCTCATTTCAGTTTAACCCCTTGAACACTGGTTTCAAATGTTTGTGGTGCAAGATTTGATCAGTTTGAGAAAGAACAGACTGTACTAAACAACTTAAAAAGGGGATTGGGAGCAGTTAATGCAGTGTTTTTCAACCTAAGGGTCGGGACCCCACGTAGGGTCACCTGGAATTCCAATGGGGTCGCCTGAAATTTCTAGTAACTGATAAAAAATGTAAAAAATTAAAACTTAATAACTACAAAAGCACTCGAAGAGTGCAGACCTCCGCCAAGGCAGATCAGCAACCCCCCCCATCATCACCCAAATGTAATCATTTGTTCCTTGTGCCAGAATCAACATTTAATGAAATTTTCATTCAAATCCATCCTTAACTTTTTGAGTTATCTTGCACACGGACAGACAGACAAACCAATGCTGGTAAAAACATAACCTCCTTGGCAGAGGTAAAAATGTACATTATATAGCCTAAATTTCATCTAAAATTAACATTTATTTGCAACATATTATAGCAAAAGTATTACATGATCAAAAATGAATTTTAGCAACAAAAAAAAAGTCTCTGTTTTGAATGTCTGGGGTAAATTGGGATCACAAGCCAAAAAAAGGTTGGGAACCACCGGTTTAACCCCTTCATTCAGATGTGTACACTGGTTTCAGATGTTTGTGGTGCAAGATTTGATCAGTTGGAGAAAGAACAGACTGTACCAAACAACTTAAAAACTGGGGATTGGGAGCAGTTAATGCAGTGTTTTTCAACCTTGGGGTTGGGACCCCATGTGGGGTTGCCTGAAATTTCTAGTAATTGATAAAAAAAATAAAAACTTACTAATAAAAAATATAGGGAGAGTTGGCAGAGACAATCCCAATCCATCCAAATTTCTTGTAAGGTGAACCCTGTTTACTTAAATGGCATTAAACATGGTTCTGATTCTGATCAAACCCCTGGATTTCACTGGAAATGGAGCATCACAAGCTCTCGATCAGTGTTTTTCAATTTTTGGGTCGGGACCCAATGTGGGGTCGCCTGAAATTTCTAGTAATTGATTACAAAAAAAAAAAAAAAAAAAAAAAAAATACTAATAAAAAAATATATGTTGAGTTGACAGAGACAATCCCAATCCATAAAAGACATGACAAACTGTGAAGCTGAAACTGAAGCACTGTGGTTCTGTTTATCTGTCAAATGTTCATGGTGGTCAGTTTCAGATGCTGCAGCTCTTTCATAATTCATAGTTGGAGTTCTTGTTTGTTCAGTATTAATTGTCAGCCTTGTAAATCCAAGCTGGACTGACTGTACATATCCTGACCAAGGAAAATCCCATTTTCACTTTGTGCAGTAATCTACACCTGGCTTTTCTGCCTCTGTCCAGAATAATATACATTATATAGACGAAATATCGTCTAAAATTAACATTTATTTGCAACATAGTATAGAAAACTATTACATAATCAAAAACAAATTAATTTTAGCAAAAAAAAAAGTCAGGGTCGCCAGAAATTTGTCATGTTAAAATGGCGTCATGAGCCAAAAAAGGTTGGAAACCACTGAGTTAATGTAATTATAAGTGCCATTATTCCTATTATATGCTGAAATGATTGGCATGTGGGTTATGATATAATAGCACAGTTCTGACATTTGAAGTGAGGGGATGTAAAATGTCACCCACTGTCCCAGAACCATTGATTTATTCTGCACCAAGTACCTTTAGAGAAAAAAACTAACACACATATGTCGACCAGTATGTATGTGTGTTAATGAAATAACTCCAAAATCCATCTAATCTACACATGCCAGTCTTACATTACATAATTCCTTTCATATTAGGGACAGGACCTTTACTTGACAGAGACGGTGGTCATTAATCATCACAAGCGTTTGCCAGCAAGACCTCATTTTTATCTGTTACCCATGGCCAAAAAGGCAAATAAAAACGGCAATGGAGTAGAGAAAATAATAGTGCATCTACTACAAACACACCCACATACAAAGGAAGGATTCTAGTTAAAAGGCAGAGTAACTGTATAGGAATACTGATGGGTCTAGTTTAGGTATGTAAGTCTATGTATTTTCCCGAAAGAGATGGAGGAAAAGCATGGAAACACACTTTGGATGCATTTATTTAGACGTTAATGCATTGTGTCACGGCTCTGGCTGTGTTGTAATGATGACATGCTGCTTACAGTAATGTCCTGTTTGGTGAAAATAAGGTCATGAGTGTCAGTAAAACACACAGGGGTTGAAACTCCCCCCGTACAGTACAATATGTGACCGTACGAGGAAGTCTCACTTGAAGTTAAAGCTGCACGATGCTGGAAAAAACTGACATTGCGATTTTTTAAAACCCTGCGATATGATAAAAATACTCAGGAGGGTATAATAGCTGTGTGGCGCCGACGTAAATGGTCAAACAAATTAGTTGTGTTTCCTCTCGTTGTGGCGACAGGTGCATTAAGGCACGATCGACACAGAACACATGTTTCGGTATCATCATTCTTGTAGCCGAAATAATTCCAGATAAGTGCTGATTTTTAAAAAAAAATTTTTTTATGGAACAAAGTCTTCATTTTCGGTGATTTTCACTTGTTCGTTGCTCATTTTTCAGTGTTGTTTCCAGGGGCGGGAATCTTTTACTATCTCATGATTTAATTTGATTCAAATTTTTGGGGCAACGATTGAATTCAAGATCGATTTTTGATTCAAAACAATTTGATTCGTAATGATTTCTGCTTCAATCTATAAGTGTGCAAAGGATCCTCATGATCTACTCCAGTCTGCTTTGCAAGACAGAATGACAAATGCGCACATTAAAATGTCTTTTTCACATTTGTTATGTTTTAAACATTTATCCATGCTTGGCAGGGAGTTTGGTGAGGCACAGCAGGGTGCGTTGGTTTGCTGCTGGTGGCTGATTGTGTCCTGAAGTTCTGGGTGATGCCTGCTGACAGAACAAGCACATGAAATTGCATTATATGTGACGCCAGTTTATTGCAATTAGCGTGTTATACGTACGCATTTTCATTAGGGATGCACTGATACCACTTTTTTCCAGACTGAGTACGAGTACTTACATTTGATTACTTGCCGTTACAGAGTACCTAGACAAGTACTTAATAATCCCACTCCGGTTCTTAGTTCCTTTTGTAAATGTGCTTTATTGTCGTTGTCATTAGTCTGACTGGAACAAAGTGCTGCTACTGACATTTAATGTGTTGGAATGAGCGTTTCTCAATTAATCCACCAGGGGGCGCCGCTCTGAATTAACCATACTGGACAAATACCACGAAGAAGAGGAACGTTTTTTGAGAAGAAGAAAGTCAGTAATAACAAACATGGAGACGACAGAGGCAACACTAATGTGATACTAATATTGCAGCGTTTTCGCTGGTAAAGTTTAAAAGCGAAGCTTCAGCAGGAAGAGTAAAGAGAAGTGAGTGATAAGTTTCGTTTTCACTTCTGCTGGCGGCGGTCCACACTGCTCTGTACCCCCATAGTATTATTAGTAGGATGGAAACCGGCCCAGCCCTGGGTGGTTGTCATAAATCTGGCAGTAGTTTTTCTCCAACTCACACAGTCGCTCTTTGAACAGATCCTCTACCTCCACGGTTGGTATTCTCCGTCTGGGTACGCATCCGTGAGCACCTGAAAAACAGATGAAATGTACGCAGAGGATGGACAGAACACTGCGTCCGTATCTGTCTGTGTCTTTAACGTTACTTGCAGTCAGCGTTACTTTAATTACCGTCATTTATTTTGAAAAATCTCCACACTCTTCACACTCCACACACATTATTCCACCACCGCGTACCTGCTGCACTGAACTGTGACTGTCACACGGCCGTAAGCGGTATCAGTGCAGTTGTATCGGATTACTTTTATGAGTACGAATACGAGTACACACACTGAGTATCGGAGCCGATGCCCGATACTGGTATCGGATTGGTGCATCCCTAATTTTCATCCTTTCATGTGTTTATTTAACACCATTTGATGGCGTGTCACTGCCCTAGCTGCTAATCGCGCTAGCCGCTAATCGCTAACTGCTAACCCTACCTCCTCCATTAGTTTTCTTTGTCTTGGTGCTTACTGTGCATGCATGTGTTCTAGAATCAGCTGCATGATGACGTCAGGATGTTCTGTGTACAAAACGGAGGCAGACTGCCGGCTGATTTTATTTTTTAAAATCGATTTTGGGCCATTTTAAATTGATTCTGAATTGTAGTAAATGAGAAAAGTGATTTTTATGTGTATCGATTTTTTTTTTTTTTTTTGGGCACACTCCTAGTCGTTACCAGTGACTCACCCCATGTGCAGGGGCGTGGTCTGCTTTGGCAAACTGATTATGAACGATTGTGATTGGTGGATCGCTGTGTGCAGTGTGTGTCAGGTACCCAGGTTGAAATCAGATGAGCACACATTGAGTTTGTTTGCCTCTTACATTGCAGGACCTGCGATGGGACTTTTGCGCACACATACAGTACATTGCAATGACGATGCTCAAATGATATATGGTGCAGCTCTACTTGAAGTCTTTATGATCAGTCAGCTCCTTCTCTTCTTAAACCGTAAATCACAGACAGCCTAACTGCTTTGCCTTTTAAAAGACACTTTGAGGTCTTCTTTTCATTCATTCATTCATTTGTTTATTTCGAGCATTTATAGAATACATCAGTGTTTTTCAACCTTGGGGTCGGGATGCCTGGAATTCAAATGGGGTCGCCTGAAATTTCTAATAATTGATAAAAAAAAAATTATAAATTAAAACTTACTAATAAATATTTATATTATATAGCCTAAATGTCATCTAAAAGTAACGTTTATTTGCAACATAGTATAGCAAACTATTACATGATCAAAAACAAATGAATTTTTGCAAAAAAAAAAAACGTCTCAGTGATGTTAAAATGGGGTCATGAACCAAAAAAGGTAGGGAACCACTGGAATACATTCAAGTCCAAAAATTCCAAAATCATTCATCTACACTTGAAAGTTAGTGGGAAGAAGAAAAACTAATTTAATCCCAACCCCATTCTCATCATCAAATAACTCAACACTAATAAAAACATCATTATCAGTATTGTATTTTTCATTTCTGTAATTAAACCCCTAAATCCCCTTAAATCCTCACACCAGGACATTTAATTATATGAACTATTTTGTGAAAAAGACAGTAACCACCTTAAGTTGTGAAATTTTGTGACACCAGCAGAATGCACTTAAAGATATTTTATCAAAACATGGTAACTGAATTAGATCCAGGGCATGTTTTCCAAAAAATTACGCGTAAATTGGATAAAAATGTCTGCATTGTGCAAGCATCATGATCCCACTGAACTTCAGAGGTTACTCGCTCCTGTCCTTAGACTTAAAGCCAGAACAATGAACAAAAAAATAGGCCTATATCAAATTAGAATAAACTCAATGGACAGTATTTATATTATCGAACCCAAATGTCTTCTGAAGTGTGTCCGGCGCTTGTAAACCCGCTGAACTGTCTGTGTTGTCAGTGTTCGCCAGCGCTGCCTGGAGGAGCAGAAGAGGCGACGGCAAAGAGCAACTAAAAAGATCAGCACCTTCATCGGCACCTTCATGCTCTGCTTCGCTCCCTATGTGATCACAAGGTGAGTCGGAGAAGAGGAAGAACCCGGAGGGGGCGAGGGAAGCCGTGTAGGAACACTGCGGCGTACTCAGCTCTTTGTTTTGCTGGTATCCCCCAAACCTCCCTCCTTTGCTGTCACCCCCCCCCCCCCCCCCTCCCCTTATCATCCTCCTCCTCCTCCACCATCAGCGCCACCTCCACCTCCTCTGTGCCTGCTTCCTCTCCACAGCGGCCAGAGTCGGAAGATGAGATTGGCTGACCTTGTGATAAGTAATATGCCTCCCTGCTCTGCTGTTGCTGCTGCATTAGCACTTTTCTTCTCAAGTTCGTTGGGTGCACCCTCAGTTAGTTCGGATCAGTTGCATCAATCACAGTGACACAAAAACAGGCAGATACACGTGTGTCGTTTCAGGAGTTACTTCCAAACTGTAACCCATTACAGATTACTGGTTACTGTTATTTAAAACTAATTCCTTACCTTACAATATTACGGTCTCTGAATTGTAATGTGACTCCTGTATTACTTTTGAGTTACATACAGACTCTCGTCATTAGGGATGGGAATCAAGAATCGGTTCTTTTTGAGAACCGGTTCCCAGTAGCTCAATTCCTTGAAATTGTTTGCTTGCCTGCTTAGCGATTCTGTTTATCGATTCTGCCTTTGTTGCACATGTGTGATGACATCACACATATACTACATTGTTTTGGGTTGCAATGTAGCCAATGTGGGGTCGAGGTAGAAAAGCTTCAAAGTTTAGCTATATTTAACACAAAAAGATGATTTAACCTTCATCCTACCAACATATTTCATATCCTAATCCGACCAATCGGGGTCCATGTGGACCCCACTGTGATATATGGCGATATCACATCTTAGTAACAGACAGGAAACGTCATTTCATTTCAGAATGTTTTTATTACGTAAGAAAAACAGTTTGTATCATAAAACACCATTACGATAACTAATTGTGTAAGAATGAGGGTGATACAAATGATCAAATCACCCTGATTTTTAACAGTTGGATGTCTCGGAACCTTCAGCCTCAGAGCTGTCCTCTGCCTCTAAAATAGACCGAAGGGCTTGTGCAGCAGTGTACCTTGCTTTTCTATTTCTATTAGCCATCACTTACTGAAACAAATAATAAAGTTATATTTTAGATGCTCATTATGGACAAAGAAAAAATGCTTTTCAACTGGGGTCCATTTGGACCCTGATCACAAGTTGAATACAGTACCCATTATGTCAGATTGTTTTTGGAACTAATATAAGCAATCGAACATGGACATACAGACAGACAAACTCCTAGCACAAAGTGATCATTCAATAAATAATACAGCAGAGACATATAAAAATCATGTCCTGGGGTCTAGTTGGACCCCAGCTGGTAGGATGAAGGATAAGGCAGTGTTTTTCAACCTTGGGGTTGGGACCCCATGTAGGGTTACCTGGAATTCATATGGGGTCGCCTGAAACTTCTAGTAATTGACAAAAAAAACAAACAAACAAACAAAAAAAACCCTTACTAATAAAAAAATATATGGTGAGTTGACAGAGACAGTCACAATACGTAAAAGACATGACAAACTGTGAAGCTGAAACTGAAGCACTGTGGTGCTGTTTATCTGTCAAATGCTCATTGTGGTCAGTTTCAGATGCTGCAGCTCTTTCATAATTCATAGTTTCAGTTCTTGTTTGTTCAGTATTAATTGTCAGCCTTGTAAATCCAAGTTGAACTGACTGTACATATCCTGACCATGGAAAATCAAATTCTCTCTTTGTGCAGTAATCTACACCTGGCTTTTCTGCCTCCGTCCATAATAATATACATTATATAGACTAAATGTCATCTAAAATTAACCTTTATTTGCAGCATAGTATAGCAAACTATTTTAGTTTTAGAAAAAAAAAAGTCTCTGTTTTGAATATCTGGGGTTGCCACAAATTTGTGATGATAAAATGGATCATGAGCCAAAAAAGGTTGGGAACCACTGGATTAAGGTGTCATGGTCTTGCTTTTTTTTTTTTTTTTTTTTTTTTTTTGTCATTTTAGACGTTAATTATGGGGAAAAACGCAAGTGCTATTGAACATGTACCAAGTAAAATATTACTGAAAATTGATTAGTAATGCCTTATGCAACTGCATTATAGCAAAAAGGAATCCGTTACTGTAATGCATTACTTTTGTAACGTGTTTCCTCCAACACTGTTTCAGTAATTGTGAGTAAAAATACGAGAAATACTTGAGCAGGAGCACAAAATGAACTCATCATGATGATATGAGCTTAGCTACCACAACAATGAACGTTTTAGTCGACGATTAATCATCATAAAAAAGTCTTTTCCTGTTCATTTTCCTGTTTCACATAAGCCCAACAAGCACTGAACTCTGGGACACCAATGAACATTTGTTTTCAGGCTTTGTTACCCATAACTGCATGGATTTAACATTAATGCTAACTATACAAAGTTTATTACTGAAAAATCCAGTGTCTTGAGGTGAATGTGATTCAGTGAAATGACATAATTCAACTCAAACAGTGGAAAATGACGTGGAATTTGTCATTTTCTGATATTTTCATCCAGGTGAATAGAGGGGATTATCACAATCATGCACAATAACTGCTGTGATATGATTATGTAACAATTATGACTGACCCACATATTAAACCCCCAAAGCATGGAGGCTTTGTCAAAATTGTTTTGGCTTTTTAATGAAGGCTTCATTATGAGGTGTGTCAGACTTTGTTTAGTGGGTTTGATATGACACCCTTCTGAGATGATAAAGACATCTGAATAGTTTAACAATATAATGCCTTGGAATTTTGGGATTTGGGGTTGAAAATGTTGACAGTTTACAGTGATAATGCACGAGTTAAACCATTTGGAATTGCTGCTAGTAGTAATAATACTGTTAAAGTAAGTCATCAGTGTCATTAAAATATACAGCCAATGACATCATCATGGGTTTGAAGTGAAAATACAACTGGCAAATACTGATTCATTTCATTCCAAGATGAGGTTGAACAATAAAGTTGTCACATAATTTTTTACCTTAAGATGACATTAGCACAACATTTAAACAGAATAGTTCCTCGGCAGTTCATAATAAGTGACCTAAACCATTAAATCATTGACAGAAAATTCCAGACAGAAAAATACAGGTGCATTAAGGCACTGTCGACACACAACACGTATTTTAATATCATCCTTCTTGTAGCTGAAATAATTCCAGATAACTGATGTTGCTTTTTTTTTGGCACCAAGTCTTCATTTTCAGTGGTTTTTCTCTTGTTCGTTGCTCATTTTTCAATGTTGTTACCAGCGACTCCATGTGCGGGGGCGTGGTCTGCTTTGGCAAACTGATTATGAATGATTGTGATTGGTGGATTGTTGCGTGCAGTGTGTGTCAGGTACCCAGGCTGAAATTAGATGAGAACACGTTGAGTTCATTTGCCTCCTTCATTGCAGGACTTGCGATGTGACTATTGTGCACACATATATTGCGATGACTATGCTCAAATGATATATTGTGCAGCTCTACATTAGGATTAGGGATGGGAATCAATAAGAATTTAGCGATTACGATTCCATTATCGATTTTGCTTATTGATCCGATTCCTTATTGATTCTCTTATTGATTCTCATTGGGTGAGGGAATAAAAAAAGTACAAACGGGTGTGTTTGTGTAGCGGCTGTACGTGTGCGTTGAGAATAATTTGCCAAAACATGATCCTCTCTCTTTCTTGGCAGTTTATTCTGGCAGACAAAAAATAATATAAGTCTCACGAAAAACATGGAGTCTGTTCTCATACTGTGAAGCTAAAAATTAAAAAAAAAAAATCACAGTTAGCTAACACCACAATTAGACCATTAACATACATAAAGAACATTGCCATTAAAAAAAGCATACTCAACCAACAGGGAGCCAATCATTACACAAACACAACGGTACATAACAATCATTCAAATATGACATTAAAAAAAAAAAAAAAAAAAAAAGTAAAATAATGACAGGACTAACATGCGTGTACTCACCAGGAAGAAAGCATAGCAAAACTACTGTTATCTCCCTGGGGTGCACGACCCTAGTTTGCAGGGGTGTGGTGTTCAGTGTCCCCAAAATAAAATTGTAATTAACACAACAGAACAGTGTGCGATGGCAAGTGGAATCCTAGACTATATACATTAACTCCGTTACATTTGCATTAACTGTCTTTTATATTTCCATCTCTGCACAGAAAATAGAACATAAACAGTATGTACAAATAACAGATGACGCTGGGCCTGGTTTGGGAGGGCACGTAAAGTGAAAGTGAAACTAAAGACACTTTACTAATTCCTCTATTGCTGCATTTCTACTACGTGGAACTGATTCGACTCGGCCCGTCTCTCATTGTTGTGCACCTCATTTCCTTTCCCCTACCTTTGGAAAATTGTATTTGAGGGGGTACAACGTTTGCTGCCCACACCGGAACGGGAACTGGGCCCGGATGACGGCCTGGTGTTCACTCTGCCGCTACATTCACAAGCGCCGCTAAGTAGCGCATCAAATACGTAACATTCCTGTAAATGATTCACATGCCGTGGACAAATTTTTGAGCAGATTGGAGGGATTCCACCCGTTTGAAAAAATGGAAGCTTTGACAGTGTTCCAGTGGACCTGGTGTCGTCTTTTTAGACCGTTTCTGCCTCAATACTATGTTGGCTACGTTCTGACCAAAGCAATGCAGCATACTTGTGACGTCATTGCACATGCGCAAGGAAGGCATGTGAAAGCCAATAATATAATAACAACCGATAACGTAATAACGGCCGATAACGTAATAAATTTGCCATTTTTAAGATGTAATAGGCCAATAATGTAATATCTGGCCAATAATGTCATAAAAGTCCTGAACCAATAACGTAATAGCTTTTGGCCAATAACATTATAACTTATTACGTTATTGGCTCAGTTATTACATTTGCAAAGAATTTTGTTTTTTTTTTACCAGGCCAATAATGTAATAACCAGCCAATAAGTTATAACGTTATTGGCCAAAAGTTATTACGTTATCGGTTCAGGACTTTTATTATGTAGTTGGCCAGATATTACGTTATTGGCCTATTACATTGTAAAAATGTCAAATTTATTATGTTATTGGCTGTTATTACGTTATTGGCTGTTATTACATTATTGGCTTCTACAAGGCGGAATCGATAAGCAGAATCGTTAAGCAGGCAGGCAAACGATTCCAAGGAGCTACTGGGATCCGGTTCTCGATTCCCATCCCTAATTAGGATAGTATTAAAATCCACCTCTGAAAGTTATTATGATATTAAGCTTTCCATCTACTTGGACAACAAACAATTGGTCATAAATAAACTGTCAGTAATTAATAACCACAGCAGTAATTTACATTAACCACCATTCGCTCTGGATATGACAGTTTACTAATTACTATGTGAATATATTCCACTAAAAGCCCCCAGTGCAGCCTTCTGATGCTTGTCTGTTGTCAAGCGTAAAAGCCATGTGCTGTGTTGTGTTGTGCTGTGGTGTGGTGTGTGACGGCTGACTTGACCTCCTGTTCACTCTGCTGCTGTGGACTGTGTGGGCAAATGCCAGTGATGGCTACTGGCCCATGTACAGTGAGGCCGGTGTTAATGTGCTGACAGAGGCTGATTGTGGACAGAGTAATCATACAGAGTGCAACAGTAGAGGATCAGCTTCTTTTTCATACCCTTTATGGAACCGCATAGAGGTAATGCCGATGCGGCGTCATAAAATTTAACACTACCTTTGGTATAGTGTCGTCTTTATGACTGACATTAGCGAAGCTGATGAGAGGAGGCAATAATTTATGGATAAAAACTCATCTGATGTCTCATTAGATAATACCTATTTTAAATGTAGAACATTAGCAAGAGACGCAGAGCGAAAAAATACGAGATACTAAGAGTCACAGTGATGCATTTAATGGTTGTGAAGATGGGATGTCTGTTGTCACTTGGTGTGCATTAGTAGTTTTGCTGCCAAAAACTACCCACTTTATATTTAACAAGTGGTGCCAGGCACAACAAACCCCACCCCTCACACATATTTTGCACATTCAAAGTAAATTCGAACAGTTTAAAAATTCATAAAATTTTTTTATTTTGACCTACTTTTCCCAAAATGTAATGACATCTATTCTGGGTCACTGGCAATCTATAAACCAAATTTGGCATGAATTCAACTAATAGTTTTGTTACTACAGACATTTGAAATTTTGCCCATTATAAGTAAATGGGGGAAAAAAAAGATATTAAAAATTCATTAAAAAAATTAAACTTTGATCTATTTTTCCCAAAATATAGTGAGATCTATTCTGGGTCACTGGCAATCTATAAACCAAATTTGATATGAGGTGAACCAATAGTGTTGCTGCTACAGACATTTGAAATTTCACCCATTATAAGTAAATGGGGTAAAAAGATTTTTAAAAAATTCATAAAAAATGTTACCTTCGACCCACTTTTCCCAAAATGTATTGACATCTATTCTGGGTCACTGGCACTTTATAAACCAAATTTGGTATGAATTTCAGCAAAAGTTTTGCTGCTAGACACTATAATGCTAATCATGGGGATGCAAATTCTCATATTCTACATGGTAGCTCTGCACACATCCTGTATTATTATTATTATTATTATAATTATTATAATTATTATTATTATTATTATTATTATTATTATTATTATTATTATTATTATTATTATTAGTAGTAGTAGTAGTAGTAGTAGTAGTAGTAGTTTTTTTTTTTTTTTTTAAAGAAACCTGGCCTACTAGTATAATGGTTCGGGCTTTCCAGGGTTAAAGACATACAGTCTATTTATTTTTTTATTTTCATTACGGATCCACCAGTGGCTGAAATACACAGAAACACTCCAGTACAAAACAAAAGCAAATTACATTCAGGTGAAAAACTTTGAGTAAAAACCTTTGTGTATAGGTGCAAACACTGCGTAATTAATGGGCACAGTCTGTTCCTTATGAATTTAGCCTAAACACTTTTTTTTGAAGAAGATAAGAACTGAAATATTTCCATGATTTAGAACAGAAGTCTTTTGACTGGGATCCTCCAGAGCACACGTGCATTGTTGTGCAAAGCAGCAATTAAAAGTAGAACCAGAAAACAATTAGATAAAGTCATTAGGAACAAAGTTATTGCCAAAATAAAACACCTAGATGTAGAAAAAAGTATAACTCCAGGGTGTGTAAGATTAAGATGTATTCGTCACTGTCAGTATTTGTTTCAGACTGCTACTAAAACATGGCTGTCGAGCTGCGATATCAGGTGAATTATGTAGAAATGTGTCTCCTGTGGCTAATTCTAAAATTGGCTTGATAATGATTGTCTCATTTGACATTTAATGTGAGAAAGGATGTGACAGCTCATAAATTACCCATCTGACTAAGGCAAATTGTACTATCCACATCTCTCTAGGCCTCTGTTGGTCAATATTCTTCCCTTTTTTGCCATGTAACATTATGGTTAGCCCACTTTGGTCTAGATCAGGGGTATCAAATTCATTTTAGTTTAGGGGCCACATTCAGCCAAATTAGATCTGCCAGTAAATAATAACATAATAATATATAAATAATGTCAACTCCAACTTTTTTCTGTTTTAGAGCAAAAAAGTAAATTTATATTATGAAAAGGTTTACATCTACAAACTATTCTTTCAAAAGATGTAAATAACATGAACAAACTGAAAAAATAAGTGTCATTTTAACAATATTCTGTTTCAGTTGATCCTTTACACATGTATATTATATCTTACAGATCACAGTGGATCTACAAATACACAACATTTAACAACAGGCAGAATTTTGTTAATCAAAATTGTACATACTTCTCTAAAGACATTTCAGGTTGTACATATTTGCTCAGGTTATTCATATTTTTCACAAAATTATACTTTGTTTTAGTGTAAATACATGAAAATATTTACATTTACAAAGAAAAACTTGGAGTTGTCATTATTTATAGTATTGTGATAGTATTTTACTGGTCTGCCCACTTGAGATTAAATTGGTCTGAATGTGGAACCTGAACCTAGGTTATTATCGTTAATGAAAATGCAAGAAATGACGAAAACTAGAATTGAAAAAACATTTTCGTTAACTGAAATAAATAAAAAGTATAATTAAAGAAAAAACGATAACCAACTGAAACTGTATTGTGTCCTTATAAACTAACTAAAACGTATAAAAAAAATTATGGATAAAATTCCCTTCGTTTTTGTCTTTGTCAATGTCGGATTGATACGAAAGCGATTTATTTTGCTCTAGCAATTTTAGCTAGCGGCACCATTCATATGACACTTCACAGTTCATCACTTGTGGTTTCCAGTCGTCTTCTGGTCCCCCACTCTACCTGGAAACATGGAGAATAAAGTTGGGAGAAGCAGCAGAGTCCTGTCTGGGATTTATTTGAATATGACGGCAAAGAAGATAAAAGATACGACCAAAACTAAAATTAATACTAAAACTAAACTAAAAATAAGCATTAGAAAAAAAATTTAAACTAATAAAAACTAGCAAACCTGCTCTAAAAACGAATTAAAACTAACTGAATTAGAGAAAAAAAAAGTCAAAACTAATAAAACTAAACTACAATGAAAAATCCAAAACTATTATAACCTTTGACCTGAACTAAAAGGCGCCAGATTAGGATCCTTTGGTGGGCCGGATTTGACCCCCGGGCCGCATGTTTGACACCTGTGGTCTAGATCAATAAAGCTCTGGGAAAAAAAAAATGAAGAGCCCAGTCCAAATGTCCAGACCTGACCCTGTTGAAAAGAAGATGGATGATCACTAACCATCAATCAAAGCTGAGATGCTTGTATTTTTTGCTCCAGGAGTGTCAGAAAGCAGCCAGCAGTAATGTGAAAGACTGGTGCAGAGCATGCCAAGACACATTAAAGCTGTGATGGAAAATCAGGGTTATTCCACCTCATATTGATTTCTTAACGCTCCCTAAGTTAAACATTTCTTGACATTATTTTAAATAAGAAAACTCTGTGTGTTTTATAAGTTTCTGCTTATAAATGGGTCATTCCATATCATTTCATCAAGTGGTCCCCACCTGACCCTCTCAGATTTTTCTGAATTTTTACATACTTATAGAACATTATATATGATGGGAAAATCCAAAATTTCAAGGCTTAATTGTAAATAGTTCCAAAGTTATGACCATTTGAAGTAGGTAGGGGGTACCCTAAAATTGCGACCAAAATGAAGACTTGAAATTTTCGGCTATTTTCAGGCTTCTATAACTTCTGAACAACAAGAGCTAGAGGTCTGAAATTTTCAGAATCATTTCACAGGAATCTATAGTCCTAAGGGATATGAAAATATTACTTAAAATTTATAATTTGATGTTACAGAGAATGACAAAGTTGAGATTTTATCCATCGCAAACTTCTAAAATGCTACTTTTGGCCACTCATTACACAAAAACTAATCATCATATTCATTAGAAATTTTATGTGCTATATCTTGGCTACTTATGGAATGGATCTGTGTAAAATGAAGGTCCTATGTTATGTTATGTATGATATATGAACAGCTGAAAATCAAAAATATCTGTCCGAACATCAGATTCAAAGGTCAATATCAGCATGTGGGATAGGTAGTGTCACAAAATAAAAGACACCATGTGAAAGTACAGGAATTGCCCTAAATTTTGACACCAAGCACAACTTGCTTCTATAAATCCTTCTATGTTAAATGTTCAAACTAGAAGCACTCGGAGAGCGCAGACCTCCGCCAAGGCTGATCAGTGCCCCCCCCCCCCCCCCCCCCGTGGGCCCCCCCACCCCCGATCACCACCAAAATTTAATCATTTCTTCCTTATCCCATTTCCAACAAACCCTGAAAATTTCATCAAAATCTGTCCATAACTTTTTGAGTTATGTTGCACACTAACGGACAGACAGACAGACAGACAGACAGACAGACCCTGGCAAAAACATAACCTCCTTGGCGGAGGTAATTAAATATGGATTCCTGTGAAATGATTCTGAAAATTTCAGACCTCTAGCTCTTGTTGTTCAGAAGTTATAGAAACCTGAAAATAGCCGAAAATTTCAAGCCTTAATTCTGGTCGCAATTTTAGTGTACCCCCTACCTGCTTCAAATGGTCATAACTTTGGAACTATTTACAATTAAGCCTTGAAATTTTGGATTTTCCCATCATATACAATGTTCTATAAGTATGTAAAAATTTAGAAAAATCTGAGAGGGTCAGGTGGGAAATTTTCTTAAAATCGGTTGATTTCATATGGAATGACCCAAATGCTTTAAATGACTGGGTTCACTGCATTATTTTACTCTCTTAACCCACAAAAGACCTAAACATCCACCGTCAACCAAAACCATCTATTGATCTAAATTGTTTAATACCTGTCGATCCACTAATCCTATCAATACATGCAAATAATTGGTGTAAAATACAGTTTGTCATCTTGTCATGGTCATCAGATATGACCCATTTGTACGTTAAGAGGCTCTGTAGTTATCGTGGAAACACCATCATCTTCTACAACATTGATTCACCAGTAAAACCCATGGAGTTGAATGAATGACAGTGGATGGGAACACTGGGTTTATGTTCAGTTAATGCTGAATGGGTGCTTTTATGAAACCAGGTACATTTTGGTATCTGACACTTTTCCAGCTTTTTAGACCCAATAATAAAAGGTAAAATTAGACATATTTCCCCCCAGGATGTACCTAATGATGACCTCAGATAAATGCAAAAAAAAATTATACTTTTACTCTAAGCCATCCCATAATTAATGAATTTTTGATAAAATATTGGAGCCAAAAATAGGACATGAAAAACTACCTAGGTTTCAATGCATTTGATTTTGAAAACCTTGCTGTAAATGGTCTTATATTCTGCTATAACTAAAGACACTGCGTTAAATTTGATGATCCTAGTGGTTTTTCTAATCTAGACGTGGGTTTTTTAGGAATCACAGTCTCATTCCAGGTTTCATGTGTAACCCATCGTGTCCACTGGCGTTACATGCAGAACTTGCCCAGTTAAACGTATATAAATCACAAATGATTTTGCAACAGCAGTCATTTTTGTGAAACACTCTGCCTTATATAATTAGTTCAATTTCCAAAATGTACCTGTGAGAGAATAAAAGATATTCAAAAAAATAGTAACTTGTAATTTTCGTGTCCTTTTGACCATGTTACATGCAGATTTTTGTATAAAATATAATATAAAAATGTGTTTTATCTTTAAAATAGTTTCTCTTTTATCTCAGTAAGTATTTATTTTTTAAAATAGACCCAAAGTGCTTCCAAACTTGCCTCATAACATTAGTCTACATCTGATTTAAATTTTTAGCCCCATGTCCTGTTTTAGGGCCAGTTTCATAGAAGCACCCATATTTTACTGAAAAAGTCACTTTTTTCTTCCTTTTTTTGCTGTTTTGATATAATTACCTTTGACTTTACTCTGAGCTTTTACGAACATCTACATGATTAGTAAATTAAACACAGGAAAATAGATGATTTTCACTGGAAAAATTGCTAAATTAAGAGGATAATATTATAATAAATGGTGATAAATCATTTAGGAAAGGCTAAATAGAGAGAAAAATTAATTTGGGAACTGATACAAAAGTCACACTGGGTCCTTAGGGGTTAATTTTATCTATCTGAAAGCTTGATTTCAGAGTTAATGACACTTCCATCATCATCATTATCACTGGTACTTTATGAATAGCACTTATTGAATATTAGCATGCCTACATGACAAACTGAAACATAACACCTGCTGAACATGAGCATATTAGTATTTCCACTGCCATAGATGGTACATGATACACTGGAGGGTGTTTGTTTGAAGTGGCTGGAAATAATGCAGACTCTAACACCTGGGAAACACTGCCTACATCACCTCAGCGTGGTATTAGCCTCACTGCTACTGCCTGTCCTACATTGTATACTGAGCTTCGCATTGATATCCTGTCAATGTGATCTATGTCATCCTAGATTTAGCTAATAAGAGTAGTGAAGTATTGCAATTGTCTCATGATTTATGGGATTTCTTAACCCATAAAGACCCAAATATCCACCAGTGTCCAAAAGCATCGACTGATCTATAATGTTTAATAACTTCAGATCCACTATTTCTATCAATACATGTTAGAACTAGACGTACTTACAGAAACTCTTTGTGGTTAAAATATGCAGTGGAAGCTAAATTGTTGGTGCAAATGTCAAACCAAGGTGTGATTAACTCGGATGAACTTTCAAATGTGGTTTTTCTTAGAATTAGCTTACGTGGAGTTAATGACGTAAGCTGTGACGTGTTTTAACCCAGCAACAACTGTCAAGCCAATCATATGTGTTAACTTTATGTAACCAAATATGGGAATAACTAAATGATGGGAAGTCTTCAAAGAAGTGACTGAAGACTATAAAATAAAATAAAAATGAATACAACAAAATATTATTATTGCTATTATTATTATTATTATTATTATTATTATTATTATTCATGCAAAATAATAATCGCTATATAGTGATCATAAGGAATAGTAATTGGGGGTAGGAGTATATAAGTTTTTACTTCTTCTTACTCCTTTTCGAACATGTATAATTCAATTTCCTTTGTTTTCTTTATATTATTATTATTATTGTTGTTGTTGTTGTTGTTATTATTATTATTATTATTATTATTATTATTATTATTATTATTATTATTATTATTATTATTATTATTATTATTATTATTATATTATTTGTTTTTTTTTTGTGTGTGTGGTTTGTTTGCTTATCAATCATTTATGTACCAGTATTTATATTTTGCTGGTTGAGTTTTGTTTGTATTTTATTGTCTACATGTTCGAAATAAAGATTTCATTCATTAATTCTAAAATGTAATGAAGAAGATTTTCATTGTCAGAGACAAAGGTCAGAGATGAATAGTGTGTTTGATGCGAGACTGATAACTGACTTCTTTCTTTTTTGTAACTTTTTTCTATTTTTGCCTGAAGCAATAAATCAAGCTTTTGTTTGAACTTTTTAAAACCTCAACCCTTCTTTTGGTGAATTCCTTCATTTCTCCTGGTTTGGTCCTTCCATCCAAAACTTAACCATTGAGTTAATTTAAATTACGTGACCCCCCTCTGGTAGCAGTTTAAATGGAGTAGTCCAGAGCAACCACTGATCAAAAAATCTTGAGAAAACGCAGCTTTTCGTCCAGATAACCGGAGATTTACAGTACGCGGTGGTTTAAAGAAAAAGAAACTGGGGCAGTAGTTCATTAACCGAAATTAATTGTGGTTTTTGAGATTTACTGTTTGCTGCGTGTTTTACAATACTATATACAAAAAATTAAAAACGCATCTGAAAAACTGTTGCATCATGCTGTTTCCAATAGAGGGTACGCACGTGACATCACCGCTAGCGGAAGTCACCGCAGTTACGCCCGCTGAGTGGCAGAAAGAGGGAGACGAGTAGCGGCTTTGGCTTGAATACTGCGAAAACTTTAGAACAATCTAAAAAATGGGGAAGAGCTGTTGTGCCATTGATTGCACAATAGGTTTAAAAAGCACTCGGGACTATCGTTTTAGCGGCAACCTAAGCCAAAGACAGAAGAAGCGATGGATCGTGGCAATTCGTAGAAATAACTGGAATCAGGCAACGAAACCTGGATTCGTGTCAGGTAACGTTAATTTATGCTGTATTCTTGCGTAAATCATACCTTAAATTACATATCGTTTTGGCTAATGTTACTTCTTAGTAAAGCTCTAATGTTAGCATCTGTCATTTAGTTCTATATTTCATAACTGAAACGTTTTGTCTTCAATTGTGTGATTATGAACCTTGTGCTCTACATGATTTGTAAACTAGCTTAAACTGAGGCTACCTAGTTTTCCACATACGGGGGTACTCTAGCACAAAGCTGTTGTAGCTGTGGTTGTATACAAGTATTTGATGTTAACTCTACTTAATATCCACAGTACAGTAGATCATCCACTCACTTGGGTCAATACTAAGGGTTCAACTCCAGTAAATCAGTAGTGAACTGTGAGCACGCCAAGAAAATACGTCTGCACTGACAGAAACCTCAAAAACAATAGTATGTTGAATTGAAAGCACTCACCAGCTGTAATCCTCTAATTAATGATGACGAGGATGTCAATAACTCTGTCTTTTGGATGCTTTCAGGCTTTTCATCGTGCATTTTCCCGGCGTTGAAATCAGGTTCATATAATATCAGGATACGTGATTCCGACCACCTATCAATGTTTGTAGACCACTTGTTGTTTGGTAGCTTGTATGGATCCATGTCCAGTCCAATTGTCTTTAATTTCATGTTATATTCCACATTTTTCCCGGTCTCACTGTAGTTACTGCTATACTCCACCATGTTGAGCCGGTTTGTTTTTGCCACTCGTTCTGACTTAGAGGGGCATGGCCCAGGGGGGAATAGACAGTATGTGCATTCCTCTATAAAGGCGATTATTTTAATGAAAAATGGCAAAAAATGTTACTTACAGCGTCTCAGGAGGATATGTGACATTCATATATTGTGTAGGCTTTGAATCTGTAATAAAACCTATAGTGTAAAACACTGCTGATTTGATGTCAGCTCTACTATATTATTCAACAGTGCTTTTCACTGCCTATTTCCCAGACAACACTTACCTCATGTTAAAATAGGCGTCAGTCTGTTTTCTAATGATGCTCTGCTCTGCGGCAACTTGACACAGGCAGCCGATGTGGCCGCCGAGATGAAAATAGGCTGGTGATGCAACTCCATGCATATGAGAGGTAACCAGTGGGTCTCCGTGCAGCAGTTTTTTTTTTATGCACATAACCATTTGCATAAAAAAATAATAATTGGATGGAGTTCATCCGTATATGTCAGCCTGTGATGAACCGGTAAACATCCCAACCTTTAGCCGTGAGGCTAGGAAAGGCTTCAGCAACCACTGTGATCCTGTTGAAGATTAAGCAGTTCAGAAAATGAATGAATGGAAGCACGGAAAGTATGAAAAATATCTAAAAATTGCAAAGTGTTTAAGCTAAATGTGATTAAATGTGTGTTCAACTGTGCAAGTAATGCGAGAAACAAATATGAATGCAGTGTTCGATGGGAAACGGTAAAGAAATGACACCATATCTGAAGGAAAAACGGCCTTAAATGCAATTATTGACTAGCCCTTTCATGCATAGTGGTCACTACAGTGGACAGTTATTCTACAGCTGTTCTCTTGTTATTCTTGGGTTTAGCTGTTTTAGTTCAGGCGGTGTGCAAACTCATTTTAGTTCAGGGCCACAAACAGACTAATATGATATAAAGTGGGCCGGGACCCTGTAAAATAATATAAATAATAGGATAAGAACTTATAAATAATATCAACTCCAAAGTTTTTTTCTATATTTTTGAGTGAAAAAGTCAAATTCCGTAATGAAATGGTTACATTACAAACTGTACTCGAACACAGCACAAACAAATATGAACACCCTGAAAATTCTTAAGAAAAATAAGTGCAATTTTAATAATATTACCAACCGTAGTTTATCATTTACACATATACATCACAGCTACAGACCACAGTGGGTCTACAAATACACAAAACATTTAGTAAAAGGCAAATGTTGGTAATATTTCATATACTTCTCTTAAGACATTTCAGGTTGTTCACATTTTTTTGGTAAAAGGTTAGTCTGTAAATGTAAATATTTGTGTAATTTTACCTTTTTTACACTAAAACAGGGATGTCAAACTCATTTCAATTCAGGGGCCACATACAGCCTAATATTAAAGTGGGCCAAACTAGTAAAATAATTTAAATAATAAGATAACAACTTATAAATAATGTCAACGCCAAATTTTTTTCTGTTTTGAGGGTAAAAAAGTCAAATTCCATTATGAAAATGTTTACATCTACAAACAGTACTTGAACATAACATGATCAAATATGAACAACCCGCAAATTCTTTAAAACAATAAGTGCAATTTTAACAATACTATGCCTTAGTTTATAATTTATACATGTGCATTATAACTTACAGATCACAGTGAATCTAGTAACAAGCAGAATATTGGTAACATTAGAGTACTGTTAAGACATTTCAGATTATTCCCATTTTTTGTAAAAGGCTAGTCTGTAAATGCAGACATTTTTGTGTAATTTTAACTTTTTTTTTTTTTTTTTAAAACTGAAACAGAAAAATTAGCAGTTTTCTTTATTTATAGGTTCTTATGATGTATTTTACTGGTCTGACCCATTTGAGATTGAATTTACCTAAAATTATTTTAATATCCTTGATTTTTAATATTTTCAGGGTAACTTTTGCATTTCACAAATTCATCCCAGGGGCTGGATTGGACCCTTTGGCGAGCCGGTTTTGGCACCCGGGCCGCATGTTTGACACCAGTGCACTAAAACAAAGAGAAATTTGCAATTTTCTTTATTTATAGGTTCTTATGATAGTATTTTACTGGTCTGACCCACTTTAGATTGAATTGACCTAAAATGATTTTAACATCATTGATCGTTTATAACTTAAGTGTAAATTTTGCATTTCACAAATTCACCCCACGGGCCGCATCGGACCCTTTGGCAGGCCAGTTTTGGCCCCTGGGCCACATGTTTGACACCTGTGTTTTAGTTCATATCAGCCAACACAGTGGACGCTTATGCATCATCCCATAAACTGCAATTCATACCATTACTATAACTTTGCTGTTCTTGATAAACCTGATCTGCGCTAACATATTTTAGTGTAAATCAATTGTTATTTGTTAGACAAAAAGTATTATTATTATTATTTTTTTTTTTCATATTATCTCCATGAAGTGAGTAATAACTAGCAGTAGAATATGTTAAAATCTGAGAAAACATCAGATTAGTAGGATTAAAATCTTTTATTTAATTGTTTTTATCTGACTTTATGATATTGGGTTTTAAACACATGTTTATTTTCTTCAAAAATTAAACGCATGGACATTTTTGTAACTTCATTAAAAACAAACAAACAAAAAAAAAAAACGATTTTTTTTCATGCCTAAGGAGGAATAAAAAAAAAAAAAGATGAAGAAAAAAAATCTTGACTAAGGTTGTCATAATTCATGCATGAAAGGGTTAATAAATGATGAAACAAACATCAGAGACGAGCTCGATAACTGCCGATAATTGTTTCAGCCTGTTGGAAAATGCGACTACGACTACTACTGCACCTACTTCTTATCTTGACGGAATGACTCGTAATAAACCGACTGATGGAAAATTAGCATAAATTAGCATTTTCTTTGGTGGGTGTTCTGGTTCAGAGTCGACTTGTTTATATATCCTTGAATACTTTTACTGTTTTAATCAGTGCGTTTGAAGATGTGGCCTCATGTCTGTGGTTCTATTTATTCATCATGACCGGTTGTTTTATTCAAACACTGACAAAGAAAAGAAGACTAACCACAATGTGCAGTGGGAGGTTAGGTTTAAAAAAAAAAACCAGTATAATAACCCAAGTATCCAGTCTTTGCCAAGCTTCAGGGTTTCTCTTTTAAATACAGTAATAATCCAAGTTAATTGGCTTGTTACTAGGACTCCTTGCTGCTTAAACACTTTTTTTTTATTTCTCTTGGTGTGTCTGACTTTTTCTTTTATGACATGCAATTAGGTGCAAATGAGAAATGAGAACTGCAGATGAAAAGCAGCTTCGTACTGTAAATCCACATCATGAGAGAAGACAAGGGAACAGTTCATGTACTTTGACTTGACAGCTACCCACATTTTATATTTGGGGTGAACCATAACTAAAGCTCTTCAATGCTGCTTTGTACAGAAAAAAAAAAAGAAGTGGTCTTTGCATAAGAACTGGTAAAAATGGACATTTATTCACATTTATTACACTTTTATTCCTGGTTTAAACTGATTAAAGGTTAGTTACACAATGGATTACAGACAATAAATTACTTATTAATGCAGGCAAAACAAAATGTATGGTTGTTGGATCAAGATATTTTCTTAAGATGTCACTAACGTTGCACTTTACTGTGGGAGAAAACTTGATTCAACAGGTAGATGAAGCTAATTTATTGGGTGTAATTGTGGATGGCACATTGTCGTGGAATGGTCAAATAAATAATATATTGCAAAAAAAGGGTCGGAGTATAGGAATAATTAGACACTGAAAGAAATTTATTCCCCAATGGTTGACCGAGCTATTAGTTCAACCATTAGTCTTATCTTAAATGGATTTTGCCTCAGTTGTTTGGTCAAATACTAATGAAAATAATTTACACAAATTGCAAGTTGCACAGAACAAAGCCACTTGAATGGTTTTGGGTTGCCCTTACAGAACTAATAGAACCACAATGCACAACAGTTTGACATGGTTAACTATAAAATCTAGATTGACATATTCTTTATTATCATTTATTCGTAATATTATAGCAACACAAACTCCAGAAATTATTCACAGAAAACTGTCATTTTTTGCTGATCAACATAATTATCGTACAAGACAAACCACTGAAACACGGTGTGCTCTGCCTTTAAGCAGAACAAATCAGTTACAGAGAACTGTTTTTTATCAGGCCATGGGTGCATGGAATGGATTGCCAGAGTTTTTGTTGTTGGAAAATAATAGAAAATGTTTTCGAAAGAAATTAAAACTTTTTTTTATTTACATAGCAGGCATGAATGTGCAATGAGTATTGCTAATTTTGAAAGATGTCTTATGATTTGTATCAGACAGCTATTGTTTGGTGAAGGAGTACGAATGTATAGTACTTATTTTGTTTATTTATTTTAATTGCATTGGGCTGTTTGTGTGTGTGGGCATGAATGGTGTAAGATTAATGTAAAATAATTAAAATTGTAATGCAATGTAGAGGAGACCCCAGGAAGAATAGCAACTGATGATTCAGTTGCTAATGGGGATCTTAATAAATGAAATGAAAAAAAAGGTTAGATCCTATTTCAGATGCCCATGTAAACACCTTATTCCACTTGAAAAAGAAAAGTTGGGATTAAATTTAAACCCAATTAAAGTCACTGGTTTAATCCACTTTTGAATCTGGTCTAAATTCTTCCTGGGACATGTAAACTCTTTATTCCATTTGGACTTTATTCCTTCCATTCTGCACATGCTCGTTGTCTTGATGACGTTGTCTTGATGTCACGATGACGCACACATTCTGCGCTGGTGGAAGAATATGTACTGCAGTCTAGTCTTCCCAAACCGTTCCAGTGGGCTATTCTGATGGGATCTACCAGCCTGGAAAACCCTGAAGGAACAGTTCACCACTTGTTTTTTATTTATTCGTTTGTCATGCACTAATGAGTTCGATAAGTGGGCTAATCAGTTTGCACTGCAGTGCACCGACTGACTTGTTCTCACAGCTCTTCCGTTAGCTTAGCTTAGCATAATCGCTTCATTCCTATGGTCAGACGTAGCCAGGCTTTTATAGTGATTGTTGTATTTTATGAGTGATTTTGTGAAATTCAGTCCTCCCTAATCATTCCTTTAGTCCGGTGGGGTCAATATGATCACAAATTGAGGCTCAAATCATGGTCATGTGACTTACTGCAGTGAGAAAATCTTGGGAAATAAAAACTAATGCAAAGCTAAAACAGTAAAGCAAAGCTAATTTAGCGCATGCATCCCTTCCAACAAAAAGATTTTCCAACTTCCGTCAACACAACAGTCCCAAGATTGTATGAGTGCAGTAAGTCACAGATCTAAAGAAATAATTAGGGAGAATCAGATTTCAGAAAATCACTTACAAAAGACAACAAATCACCATTAAAAAAACTGGCTACATGTGACCATGGAAATGCAGTGACTATGCTAAGCTAAGCTAACAGAAGGGCTGTGAGAACTGAATAAACGTTTCTCATGTAAACTGTTATTCGGGTTTAACATTTCCATGTAAACAGAAGAGAAAGTACTTTACTTCCGGATTAATTTCTTCTGGAAAAATGAATCGGACTTAAAAAACATCCCAGATAGCAAAATCCTTATAGCTTAAATCTGGCCCAAAACTGACATGCCATTTTGGCAAAGTTCTGGGTGGATGTATGGCCCAAAATAGGCAAGCCAAAATCAAACCAGAAGGAAGCCAAAATTCACCCAAAACTAATTGCGGACTTCCACAATATAGCCATAATTGTCCCAGAAAAGCCCCAAATCCCCATAATCCAGCCAAAAAGTAGCCAAAACTGACCCAAAGAGAGGCCAAAAGGAGGCCAAAATTCACCCAAAATTTGTGTTGATCATGCTTTTAAAATGAAGTGGGGTTTTCTTCTGGGTAGAAATTTCCACTCTTTGCGGAGTGTTTTGGATTTACAGAAATATGCCAAAACACAACCAAAAAACATCCGTATATGGAATAGGATGTTGCCGCTCTTTAGTCAATCTTCTGACTTGCCATAAACATGCCATACCATCCCTATACTTGATCCCACTCTTTACCCAGTCTTTTGGTTAACCGTAACTCAACCATATATTGCTGGTGCCTCCATATCTCTTATGGATAACCTTAATCATACCACAGTTAAGCCTAAAGGTTTTCAAAATGCCAAAAGAAAGCCAAAAATGCCAAATGTATGCCATAATACTGTCAAAATATTTGCTATCTGGGATCATGTAACCGTACCCAATGTCTTACAAATCCAGTCCTATTTTTGCGTGATATACTTAGGCTATGCATGCCTTTTTTTTTTTTTTTTTTTTCCAGCAAGTTGATTTGCCTTTCCGCTGTTTCCTCTGCCCCCTCTCACTGCTCCCTCTTTATGCTTGCCTGCAGGATCGTGGAGTTATTTCCAGCGGTGCCTATCAACCCTCACTGGGGAATTGTCTCCAAGTGCTTAGCTTACAGCAAGGCTGCCTGCGACCCCTTTGTGTACTCTCTGCTCCGACACCAGTACAAGAAGACATGCACTGACATTATCAACAGGCTGCTGAAGCGTAGCTCCTTAAATGCATCGGGCCGTGGGCTTGAGAACCAGGGAAACAGCATCCCGACGGCGGAGTGACGGCGTCCTGGGGAATGCGAAGGATCGGCCTGGCAAACGTCAGGAAAACGTGAAGCTGATTTATAGTCGATGAGGAAGAGGACAAATATTGGTTGTTCCTGTCCACGTCTGCTTGAATTTGGTCTGACGAGCCAAAAAAAGAGTCATTTGAGACAAGGGCAAATCCCTTGCACAGGAATACCACTGTGCTTGCATACCGAGTGCCCAGAACAGCAGATCAGTGCAGTGAACTTGTTGTGAGGACAGTAAGCAGATTTTACGTCCACCTGGAGAGGCAGATGTGCTCACCCAAGAAGAACAGCCAGTTCATAGCCTCATTATTTAAAAACTAGGGTAGCGCTCAGTCTGATGTATCCATTCTGTTTTAACATTAATATGATATATATTCTTATGTTGCAAAAAGGATGGTGAACGGTTGTATGTCTGTCTGTTCTGTATTTGCAGGTGACAGCTTTCATACTGTTTGTAGCACAGGAAACAAACCTGACCAAAACTTGACAGAAAAACTCCCCTAACTGTACAAAAAAAATGATAGTCATATAAAGTATATGAAGAAGGATGAAAGGAAAGCTCTCCAAAAGCTCTCCAAATCCTTTTGATCGCCCCCTGGTGGTTAGCTACAGTATAGATCAGACGCCCCAACCCAAAAGAACATACAACTTAACTTTTTCCGGTATCCAGGTGCGCCTTTTAGGCACACTTTGCACTTCGTTTTAAAAAACTTCATATTAGTTTTCACAATTTAAATAAGGTTAGAATTCAAAAGTTGTTCATTTGTGCATGATCTTTAAAATTCTGGCCACCAACTAAAATGTGCACTTTTTAAACAAAAGAAAATTACAAGACTAGCATCTGTCTCCCAAGTGTGCCTAAAACGCACTATTTCTTCCATTTGATATGTATGATTAGGGCTGACCTTGATTTACAAAAATAAAATCAAATTAGAGCAGAAATATAAATCAATGTATAATATTTAATAGTTTGATTTATAGGTGTGCATTTTACGCACACTTGGTGACAGATGCTAGTATTTTTCAACATTTGACCTAGCGCCAAAAATAATAATGCAAATTAACCAATGTTGGAGTTAATCATTGACATATGCCAGGATGAAAAAATCAAATAATATGTGATCCCCTTTTTATGCAGTATATTGAAAAAATTATTTTTTTGTGTTTTTTTTACATCAAAAAAAAAGGGTTTGTTTACATTACAAACACGGCATTTAAAGGGTTAAAAAATGTGACAGTTATTGAGTATTTGGTATTTTTATTTACGGCTCAAGCTGATGAAATAGAAAAAAAAGTGTAAAAGAATTAAAAACAAACTGTATGAAAATTTTTTGACATTATTCCACAAGTGTGCCAAAAAGGCACACTTGGTGCTTAGTAAGGGCCTTGCTGGACGGGATACTGGCAAATTTATTTATGTTTTCTTAGCTAGAATTTGGCACTTTTCTGATCAGGAGGCCCACATTGAATCTGCATCCACAGAATTCCACAGATAACTCCTCAGATTTTACACAGAATTTTAACAAAGGCCATTTTCACTCATCAAACACCTCCCAGCCATGTCTGTTGGGAGCTTTGCTTTGAGGTAGTATTATATTTAAGACAGTAAAAAGCAAATGTTGTGTTGTGGAAAATATCCAAAATTTGGTTTATGCCTGAAGAGCCAAGGAGGCACTACTTGCCAAAACAAATAACAGCGACAGACAGGACAAATGCCACTGATTTCCATAAAAATATTTCCTTATTGAATAGAAAACAGTCATTATTATGTTAAATGAATATTGTCTAACACTGCCTTTCCCATTTTTATCAGGTTACTTTCTAAATATAAACAGAAGAAGAAAGAAAATCACATTAAAACACAATATCTCAACACTCCCAAGGAGACAAGGATGAACTAAAAAGTTTTTGGTAGCCAGAGGTCTAAGGTCAAAGCTGTTGTGACATCTTGTCAGTCCACTCTAATGTCTGTATATCTTAGGTTAAAGGTTAAATAACTTATCTCCATAGGGAAATTTGGTCTCTGCATGTTGCCCATCCTAATAAACCCATGACCCAGCATTGTGATTAGCATTAGCATGTAGCACAATAGGAGCAATGAGCAGTCACTGGAGGAGCTCACTGCAAATTATGTGATTCTTACCAAAATAAAACTAACTTAGATTTAGAAGTGTTAGGTAATTTATCTTGTTTTAAGAGTTAATTTCTTATTTTAAGTGTTCCTACATCTGTAGACATGCTTATTTCTGGATTTAACGTTAATTTAAGAAATCTTAAGTGAAATGATCTTTTTTTTTTTTTTTTAAACCCGCCACCACCAAGTGAAATTATCTTCCTGCATGGACGGATGTTTCACTTATTTTGAGAACCCTTTTTTCTCAGATTTAGTGTTTTTATCATGTTTTTAGACACCCCTTTTTTTTTGCAGTGCTCAGAAAACAACTCCAGATTTCCATCAGCACCATGGTCAGGGGAACCGACAGGAGAATTAACATTGCTATTTAGGACTGTGTATTGGTAAGAATCTGGCGATACGATACGAATCACAATACTAGGATCACAATAGGATATATCATGATATATCATGATACTGTTAAAAAGGCAATTTTTTTTTTTTTTTTTTTTTTTTAAGATTATTTCCTGGAAGAATTGAATTACACCAGAAATATGTACAAATATTAAACACATTTTTATTTGATCGGAACAGGATCTAATGGTATATCACAAAATTTTTCTAATTCTCCTAGTTTCCAAAGGCACTAACATCTGATTTTAGGATGCTACAAATAACCATTATTTAATAAAACAGTGTTAAACAATAAAGAAAACCCAAAAACAAAAATGAAAATCCGCCATATCTGCATTTGAATAAATACCTAAAAATATCGATACAGTACTTTTTAATATCGATACAGTATTGTGAAATGAAATATCGCGATATATTGCAGAACCAATATTTTCTAATACCCCTATTGCTATTTAAATGAACTCAACCAAAAGTCTGTCGTGAATTGCAGGTGCTAGTAAATGAAAGAACTGCATGCCCAGTTTATTAAAAAAAAAAAAAAAAAAAAAAAAAAAAAAAAAAAAAGCCGTGGCTGACTGAACTTGCAGTTCTTTTTTCGCTACACTGGTCTGCTCTGCTCAGATGCAGTGTTCAGGGCTCTGTCACTTCATGTGAACCTGGACCTGAAAATGTGATTGCTCTCTGGCTGACATAACATTGCATGATGTTGAAACAAAAATAGGCTTCAGTAAAGCCATCAAAGTGCATTTATTCACAACTGTTCCTGGGGGAGGGTGGCACAGTGGAGCAGTGGTTAGCACAGTTGTACCAGTCAACATGGGCTTCTCTATGTGGGGTTTACATGTTCTCCACATGTCTGCATGGGTTCTCCAGCTTCCTTCCATCCAAAGACATGCACCTTAATAAGTTAATTCAGTAATGTAAATCATCCATTGGTGGAGAAGTGAGAGTAAATGGTTGTTCGTTTGCCGCTAGCAATTGCGGGTCCCATGAAAGCTAAACGATAGGGACCCTTTATAAAATTCAGTATCTTATCAATTTGTTGGACCAGGGGTTGGGGGTAATGGATGTGGGGTAGGGGCAGCAGTGATATACATGGGGGTGTGGTCCATAAATAAGTAAAGCTTTATTTATATAGCACTTTTTAAAACAACATGTTACAAAGTGCTTCACATAGATCAAATTAAATCAAATCAAATTTTAAGCCAATTTACAGAAACCCAACAGAATCCTCCAGGAGCAAACACTTATGACTGGTGACAGTGGCGAGGAAAACCTTCCCTTTAACAGCAGAAACATCAAGCAGACCCAGACTCCTGAAGGACGGCCGTCTGCCTTGGCCAGTTGGGGTTAGAGCGAGAAAGTAAAGGAGGAGAAAAGAGAAAATGATAGAGATAGAGACTGGGGGAGAGGGTGGAGAGGGGGGAGGTAGGTGGAGACACATGCACAGATAACCGAACTAGAACATGTATAGAACAGTATAGTAAACACTATCGTAATTATATAGATAAGTGAGTGACGACGATAAAGGTGGAGAGGGGCAGGACCACAGCAGCAGGTCCAGAGATAAAGGTAGAGAGAGGCCGGACCACAGCAGCAGGTCCAGAGATGATCTTAGAGAAAACCTGTGAAGATCCAGGGAAAAACCGGAGATGATCCTGGGAAAACCTGTGAGGTGATAAAGCACAGAGACTCCAGGGAAGAAGTCAAGTCAGTAACATGAATTCACTGGGGCATAAACAGAAGAGATTTAATGAAATGCTTGTTTATAAAAGTGAGTTTTTAAGAGTCGCTAGAAGGTGTCTATAGAATCTGATGATCTGATGTGATGGGGAAGACTATTCCAGAGGGTTGGGGCCAGAATTGCAAATAGTGTAATTAACGCTGGTGTGAAGCGAACGTGAAACTTAACATTCATTCAACATCTGACTCCCGGCTTCTATGCCTCTATTATACAGCGGATCTTACATGAAATTTTCACAACTTCTAACCTGTATCCATTGGGCCCCCTCCACTGCTTGATAGGTACCCCAGAAATGCTGGGCCCCATGAATTTCTCATGTCCCCCCCCCCTTTTATAACGTCCTAGCCTTTACCAAATGGTAGCTGTGATCGCAGCCCTAGCACCCCTGCAACCCTGTCAACAATCAAGCAGTTCAGAGAATGACTGAGGCTACATTTAGACGGTAACGATCTGAACCGAAAACGCGAAAGTGGAGTTGGGTTCCAACTTTAATCACATGTTTAGACGTGCGTTTGGGGGGGGGGGGGGGGGGGGGTTGGGTGCAGACGGACAAGCAAAAGTGTGTGAAATTTCCTATTTATCAATCTAGTATGCATGCCAGGTGGCACCACAAAGACCAAGTACCTGCGTGGAACCTTCTACTTCTCTTCCTGTTCTCTCCTAGTGCGAAATACAATCACAAAACAAGAAACAGTACAAATTCCTTCTATGCTCTCTACTACTATCAATGTAACAGGACTATGTGGCTAATAAAAAAAATGTTAGTATCGTAATTTCCAACTCTATAAGCCACTATTATTTCCACACGCTGTGAACCCGCGGCTCAAAAATGATGCGGCTAATTTATATTTTATGGGCTAACGATCGATATGGCTGTTGAAGAAGGAAGTAGAGCTGCTGCACGTAAGCTTGGCATCAAGGAATCGATGGTGAGATGTTGGAGATGGGGTGGGTGTGGCTTATAGTCCAGAACGTACGGTAGCTTAATCATCCGGTTGATGGACAATATTATTAAGGAAGCAACGTCATACACACATGACAACAGGAGGGGACGGTGGTGCGTGAATGGATTTACCCCTCCCATTTGTGGTAGTTTTACTGATGTTTCTTATCCCGTGCAAATCTTATTACCGGTGTCCTGTGGTAAAGTGGCGTTACCCCCTGTACCCATGTAAAGCTAATCCAGTGTGAACAGTGCTTAAAACAGCAGCCAATGCACAGCTCGGTTCAGATTATAGCCTAACAGATGCAGTAGGATTAAACAAAGTAGGTAATTTTGGTGATTTTCCTCATGTTGCCTCAAAGTGGTAGAGCACATGAAGAGAAACCGACGTGTTGTTTCGTGTTCTGTGCAGCTATCGACCTTTACATTCAGCACCTATTTCAAGGACTGACTCATTCAGTCAAGCAGCGTTATAATGGGTAAAATGGACCTTCAATCTGGCTGTCTTTGCCGTCATGTGCCCCTCAGGTTGTTTAGTCAACTGGAGCGTGATTGACTGTACTGGGCTGTGTACACGCACAGACAACCAACCCTGTTCGAGGTATTTCACACACAAAGAGAAGGAGAAAGATAGACCGAAAAGCAATTTATAGGATGGAGTTAGGATGCAGGTTAATGATTCTGGTGATCTTTAATAGTTATGGCTACAGTGAAAGAAACACTAAGAACTAACAAAGAGAAATGTCACAGATACATGACAATAAAACCTAACGGTGATATTTCTGAATTCACCTTGAAGGAATCATCCGGTATTTATTTATTTATGAAACTTCAGGATAAAATAGACTAATTTATGGAAGAGGATTAGGGCCACTGGGAAAAAAAAGGTCCAATTTTATTATTATTATTATTATTATTATGAGAAAAAGGTCCGAATTCTAAGTTTCATCTCAGAATTCTGACTTTGTTTCACTGAATTCTGACTTTTTTCCTCAGAATTCGAACATTAATCTCAGAATTCGAACTTTAATCTCAGAATTCTGACTTTTTTTCTCAGAATTCAATTTTTTTTCTCAGAATTCGAACGTTAATCTCAGAATTCTGACTTTTTTTCTCAGAATTCAATTTTTTTTTCTCAGAATTCGAACGTTAATCTCAGAATTCTGACTTTTTTCTCAGAATTCTGATTTTTTTTCTCAGAATTCGAACTTTAATCTCAGAATTCTGACTTTAAACTCAGAACTCTGAATTTTCTTCTCAAAGTTCTGGCTTTAATCTCAGCAGTCCGACTTTTACCTCAGAATTCTGACTTTTTTCTCAGAATTCTGATTTTAAACTCAGAATTCTGACTTTTCTCTGAGTTCTGGCTTTAATTTCAGAATTCTGACTTTAATCTCAGAATTCTACTTTATTTCTCTGAATTCTGACTCTAAACTCAGAATTCTGACTTTTCTCAGAATTCTGACATATTTCTCACAATTCTGACTTTTTTTTTTTCATAATAATAATAATAATAATAATAATAATAATAATAATAATAATAATAATAATAATAAAAATAAAATATATATATTGGACCTTATTTTTGCATTTTTTTTTCAGTGGCCCTAATCCTCTTTCGTACTAATTCATATAGACAATAGATTCAAAATAATAAAATCATGCCCTTTAAACCTCATTTTATTTTGTTTTCAGATCAGCTTCTCCCTCAAAATGATTTGACTTAATTGACAAGTATCCTGCACCAATGACACCCCAGAGGTGAAACGATATGGCCCTGTTTATTCTCGGTATTAAATGTGTTGCAGTGATCCACACACAAGTCGACAGCCGAGTCACCACTGTTCACACCTGTGTCCATCACACATCTGAGGTTTCCAGCTGACCATTTGTGTTAAGATTTACTTACTGTCGCTGTCACTTTAGAAGGTTGAATGAGCCTGTGCAGTTTTCACCTCTGTCGCTATTTAAGTGCTAGATTTACTGTGCATAGGCTAGCTAACGCTGCAAAAACTGAGCAGCCCAAGCTATTATGGATATGTTTTAACAGTTATTTTCTGAGTCTCACTTTGAATTAAAAAGAAAAATCAGCCCATTAAAAAAAAATATATATAAAGTCATCCATCAGTGAAATTGAACGGTCTGAAATGAAGTTGCGAAGAAAGGCTAAGTACGGACAGTCCAAGTACAGCCCTCTTTTGATTGTGCCCCATGGGACCCAACTTTAGAATAAAAAAAAAAAACTGTATAAAAATCAATAGTAATAGAGAAGTGATTTATTTTTATCCCCTTTGATTTATGCAGCATTTACACATATGTTGGTTGCTAATTTAAAAGCTAATTTTACAAGTTAAGTTGCAATTTGTTGTAAGCGCAAAAATACATAATTATAAAGACTACACATACGAAAGTTGTTGAGGTTTAGAGTTGTTTCTAGAGTTCAAACACGACCAGACTGTAATTATTTTCACCTTTTAAACCTTTCATTTCGCTGTGGTGTTAGCGACATGTATCCCATACGACAGGAGATGCAGTCCATCTAGCTTTTTTTTTTAACACAAAATTTAGTTTCTTTACCATTTTTTGCCACAATCCTGACCTTCTTAACTTGTAGTATGATCTTTTACATGGCCAAAGATCATGTGTGTGAATTCTGACACAGTCCAACAGGGTTCCTATAGGTTTCTACAAGTTAAATTTAAGCTTTTTTTTAAGACTACTTTGAATAGAGTTTACCATACTGGCAAAAATTTGTGACTCTGAGAATTTAGGAAAATTATTTATTTTCCCCAACACCTTGATTCCCACGGTTCTGAGTCATTTCTCACCGGGGGTTGGAAAGTTAGCGATTATTGAGTCCTAATTTCAATATAAATTGTCGAGTTGGAACAGGTGGAAATGAGTCAAATAATGTTACTTTCTTTGCAGTTTGGACATTTACAGACACATTTAAACACAATACAGCAAACAAGTTTATGGCAACATAACTGAAGACCTACCATATCAAATTTAATACTTTTTAAGGTATAACGCAGATTGTGAATTTAAGACTTTTAAGACCCCGTGGAAACCCTGTAAATTGACCTGCAATTGTTTTTCATTCAATTTTCCTCCTGTTGTCTCCTTTTCATTGATCTAAAACACAGTGTTTGCATATGCAAGAAGAGGCCTAAGTGAAAGAGGAAATGTTTTACTAAATATCTGTATTAGCCTGGGGATTAGCGCGTCTGCCTCACAGCTACAGGTGAGCTGCTCCACCATTAAAACAGGTACATATACACTAGGGTTAATTCTCCTGTCATTGCCCTTGACCACAGTGTGGAGAGAGATCTAGAATTGGTCCCTGAGCGCCTCACGGCAACTCACTGCTCCTAATGTGTGCTAATTGACAATGCTAATGCTAACTATTGTGTGTATTAGGATGGGTAACATGCAGAGACCATGTGGACAGGGCTAGCATGTTAGTGGTGTTCCCACTGTTGAGATCATTGCAGTAGTTTTTCAAACATCTGAATGCTGTCAACAAAATATGGAGCCTCTTTGGCGACACATGAGGAAAAAAATTAATGTGTGGCCACGAGTTACTAATGTGAGATAAGTAACTCGCTCATCTCATGGCCACACATTAGTAACTCATGGTCACGTATTAGTAACTCAGAGCCACCTGTTACTCATTTCGTGGCTACGTGTTACTCATCTTGTGACCACACATTAGCAACTCATGGCTACGCGTAACTTATCTTTTGGCCACGCATTAGCGACTCGTGGCCACGAATTACTTATCTCATGGCCATGCATTAGTAACATGTGGCCACGCGTTACTCATCTTGTGGCCAAGCTTTAGCAACTTGTGGCCATGCGTTACTCATCTTGTGGCCAAGCTTTAGCAACTTGTGGCCATGCGTTACTCATCTTGTGGCCAAACATTAGCAACTTGTGGCCACGTGTTACTCAACTTGTGGCCACGTGTTACTCAACTTGTGGCCACGTGTTACTCATTTCGTGGCTACGCGTTACTCATCTTGTGGCCGTGCATTAGCAAGTCACGGCCATGCGTTACTCGTCTTGTGGCCATGCAGTAGCAACTTGTGGCCACGCGTCACTCATCTTGTGGCCATGCATTAGCAAGTCACGGCCATGCATTACTCGTCTTGTGGCCATGCATTAGCAACTTGTGGCCACGCATTACTCATCTCGTGGCTACATGTTACTCATCTTGTGGCCACGCATTATCAGCTTGTGGCCATGCGTCACTCATCTTGTGGCCACACATTAGCAACTTGTGGCCATGGATTGCTCATCTTGTGGCCATGCATTAGCAACTTGTGGCCACGCATTACTCATCTCGTGGCTACATGTTACTCATCTTGTGGCCACGCATTATCAGCTTGTGGCCATGCGTCACTCATCTTGTGGCCACACATTAGCAACTTGTGGCCATGGATTGCTCATCTTGTGGCCATGCATTAGCAACTTGTGGCCACGCATTACTCATCTCGTGGCCACACATTAGCAACTCGTGGCCACGCATCACTCATCTTGTGGCCATGCATTAGCAACTCATGGCCACGCGTTACTGATCTTGTGGCCACGTGTTACTCAACTTGTGGCCACGTGTTACTCAACTTGTGGCCACGTATTACTCAACTTGTGGCCACGTGTTACTCATTTCGTGGCTACGCGTTACTCATCTTGTGGCCGTGCATTAGCAACTCATGGCCACGCGTTACTGATCTTGTGGCCACGCATTAGGAACTTGTGGCCACGCATTACTCATCTCGTGGCTACGCGTTACTCATCTTGTGGCCATGCATTAGCAATTTGTCACCACGTGTTACTCATCTTGTGGCCATGCATTAGCAACTTGTGGCCATGCATTACTCATCTTGTGGCCATGCATTAACAACTTGTGGCCACACGTTACTGATCTCGTGGCCACGCATTACTCATCTTGTGACCATGCATTAGTAGCTCGTGGCCACGCGTTACTCATCTTGTGGCCATGCATTAGCAACTTGTGGCCGCGCATTACTCATCTCGTGGCCACGCATTAGTAACTCCTGCCTACACAGTATTTGTCTCATGGCCCTGACTTACTAATGCCCCATACTAAAACCCCATGCCATACTGCAAGTGTTTGAAGTATATCACAGTAGTTCATACCACAGTGAAAATAAAACCATATCAAATTGAGGTGTTCCATGTTGGTAAGAGCATCAAACTGGTGTGCAACACTATACAGCAATTTTGTAGGTGAATTGTCTTGTGGTCATGCATTAGCAGTAACTCATAGCGACAAGATAAGTAAGTAGCCAGGCATTAGTAACTCATGGCCATGCTTTTTTTTTTCCCTCACATGTCGCTAAAGGGGACTTCATAACAAAACGACAGCCACATCCTGCACTTACGTGGATACAGTCAAATGGATCCCAGACCTCATTGTGGACAATGGTTTGAGAGGCTGGACCACATGCATCTTGGTGGCTGGTTAAACTTATACTTGGCGCTGTCCACTTGCGATTGATCAAGGCACATTTTCAAGGTTCAGTGTGTAATATTTAGTGACATGTAGTGGTGAAGTTGCAGAATGCAGCCAGCCGAATACCCACCTCACCATCCCCCACAGTGGCCACAAATATGCAAAAGGCCTTTATTAGAGCCATTGTTTGGTCTTTTTATTTATGTATTTATTTATTGGCTTATTTGACAGGAACATTGTACATTAATTCACATTTCTGCAACTGGACTAGAATAAGCCAAATGGCTATTTTCATTTGCAGTCCCTGGACAGATATTAAAATGTCACTCAAAAAAACAACAAAGTTTTATATGGTTAATGAACCTAAAAATGTAGTTAATTCTCACGCATTTTTAGTGACTGTAGGATACATTAATCCTGGATTCCACTGAATATAAAACAGAAAAGTGCTATGAGTGTTTGGAGCTTCAATAGAAAAATAACCATCAAATCTTTAGCCAATTATCCACTGATGAAGACACAATTATGAATATTATACTCAAGTTTTTAAAGGTTTAATACCCTAAATATATCCAAATCTCACACACTAAATTGGTAAAACCATGTGTAACCAGGGCCTCAGTTACACATTACAATCAGTTTCAAATCAACTATTGGATAAAATATTAATTTAAGGAGTAATATACAGTGGGGAATCAAAAATATCATGAACATTTCAGACACCCAGTGCCAAAATGATCGATGTTAATTCCCAGTGAGCCAAATATAAGTAGCTGCTCATAAGAGAAGATGGAATATTTCTGAAGAGTAATAACTAATGAATACATATTTATTTATTTATTTATTTATTGTTTTCCCATAAGTTAAAGTATTGCTGATGATCAATACTGAAGATATGTTGGTCTTGGTGTGTGATGCATTGTGTAGTACTGTAAGACACTCCAAGAAAACTAATGCCTTAAACGATGTAATATATGGTGGTATTGAGTATTTCCATTTTTAAGGTATGGACAGAAATGAACACTTATAGGTAAAGTTTATTATTGCCTTATTGATTTACATTCATCCGACATTACCTAGAATCTGCCTCCGTATTTCTGTGCCCTGAATCTGGTTTCCATGGTAACGTTTTTTGCTGATGTTTTGCACTGATGTAGAATAGTTATTTTCTCATTTAAAAAAAAACAAAAAAACACGACGATTATGGTTATTCTATGTTTTCGAGTCGAAGGCTAAACATGAACCAGTGTGTGTTGACAGATTTAGATAAAAAGAAAACATATGAAAAAGTATTTTTGTGTCTTTTGATATATGTAATTTAAGACAACACGATATATGTAATTTATGACGACACCGTATTTGTTTGAGTGTTAAAGAATGTGCTGCTTCAAAATGCAAAATATGTTTAACTTGTTGTTGATAGTTGACAATGAACTGAGTGTAATATACCTCATTTTATTATGGTGACTTACTTGATTGCCTAAAGTGTTTTGTTTAAACCTATTTAGTATGTACCTCCTAATTTATTTAAACCTTGGTTCGATGCTGCTAAAGATGGCTGATGATGATGATTGTAGATGAGAACATACAATCTTGATGACGATGGAAATGATAATGTGGTTGAAATTAAGTTTATTTTGGTTTGGATGAAAATCTTGATAATTAAAGTAAACTGTAGACTTTACCAAAGTGGTCCGGTTCTGTTTTTACTGTCAACCTTTATGAAGAGAAATGTAACAACAGCATCAATTGCTAGTGAGAAGCCCAAGTGTCAAATTTTAATTACAAAAGACAATATGGTAATTTTATTTTAACAGTTAACACAACTGTCTCTTAACTTAAATCAGTTTTTTTTTTCTGTTTCATTTAACTCATAAAGACCCAAACGACCAAAACCATTTACTGATCTAAAATGTTTAATACCTGTTGATCCAATAATCCTATCCATACATGTAAATAATTGGTGAAAAATACAGTTTGTCATCTTTTCATGGTCATCATTTGGACGTTCAGAGGTTCCGTAGTTACCATGCAAAGACCTTTTTTCGCAACTAGAGTCAGGTGAATTTAAAAAAACGGATGTTGACGGACGCTACAACAAGTGAAGAAGAAGAAACATGTCGCAGTGTGTATGGACACAATAGGAAACCCAATCATTTTTCAATTCAGTACAAGATAGAGTGTAATATATAATAATAATAATAATAATAATAATAATGAATATATCTGTAAATCAACACCATATTTACATTCGTCACCACATTTTAATTTATTTTATTTTCGGCTGTAGCACAAATGGTATATCATGCAAAACTGCAATGGAAAGACCTTTTTTCGCAACTAGAGTCAGGTGAATTAAAAAAACGGATGTTGATGAACGTTACAACAAGCGAAGAAGAAGAAACATGTCACCGTATGTGTGGAAACACCAGGAAACCCAATCATTTTTTAATTTAATATGAGATAGAGGGATAATATATAATAATAATGAATATATATATCTGTAAATCAACGCCATATTTACGTTCATCACCATGTTTATGGAATGACTTCTCGTACCATCTCGATAATAAATAAACAAGTCATCGCATTTGTGATTTAATGGAAAAACTGACATTACACATTTCTGTTTTTTCGACATTTAATAAATATCGGTAAAGTTTTGTGCATATGTCCAATGGAAAAGTGACTACTGATTCATTTCCCTTTCCTACGACCCATTTTAACAAGCATACTCCAATATTCTCAGATATTTTAATAGTCAGACATGGGTCTTTACCAACTTAACCCACCTTTTAACCCATACAGACCCAAACATCCATCACCGACCAAAACCATCTACTGATCTAAACTGTTTAATACCTGTTGATCCATTAATCCTATCAATACATGTAAATAATTGGTGTAAAATGCATTTTGTCATCTTTTCATGGTCATCAGATATGACCCATTTAGAGGTTCCGTAGTTACCGTGGAAACACCGTCATCTTCTACAATATTGATTCACCAGTAAAACCCATGAAGTTGGATCAATGATAGTGGATGGACACACTTGGTTTATGTTCAGTTAATGAGATATTTTGCTGAAAAAGTCAATTTTTCTGTTTTTGATATGGGTGCTTCTATGAAACTGGTCCTAAAAACAGGACATAGGGGCTAAAAATTCAAACAAGATGTAGACTAATGTTATGAAGCAAGTTTGGAAGCATTTTGGGTCTATTTTAAAATAAATACTTACTGAGATGAAAGAGAAACTATTTTTCAGATAAAACACATTTCTACATTATTTTACATTATATTTAATTTAAAAAAAAAATCGGCATGTAACATGGTCAAAAGGACACAAAAATTATGTGCTACTATTTAAAATTTTTTTTTTTTTTTTAAATATCTCTTTATTCTCTCACAGGTACATTTTGGGAATTGAACTAATTATGCAAGTCAGAGTGTTTCACAAAAATGACCGCTGTTGCAAAATCATTTGCGATTTAGTTGTGTTTCAATGGGCAGCTTCTGCATGTAACACAAATGGACACAATGGGTTACATACAAAACCTGGAATGAGACTGAGATTCATGAAAAACCCACATGTCTGGATTAGAAAAACCACTAGGATCATCAAATTTAACAGTGTCTTTATTTATAGTCTATATAAGACCATTTACAGACATGTTTTCCAGATCAAATGCACTGACACCTAGGTAGCTTTTCATGTCCCAATTTTGGTCCTATTTTTGGCCCAAATATTTTGTCAAAAATTCATTAATTTTGGGATTGCTCAGAAAATGTAAAAATAAATAAATAAATAAAATAAAATAAAAAATGTTGGTCCGTTTTTCCATTTCTGTGAGTTAGTTTCTTTATTTTTTGTTATTAGAAAGAGGAAATAAAAATCAGTCCATTTTAAAAATTTGATTTATCTGTTGTGACACTGAAGAAGAAAAACGCCTTGAAATCCCATTTTAATTCTTCTATTTTAAAACAAAATTTCATTAACCACAAATTTTTCTTTTGTTTCTGAACAGAAAATCCAATTGCCAAAAGATACACTGACCATCATTATTATGATATTTTTGAATATGTGAATGAAATGGTATTTCATTTTCATCTATGTGTATACCATGCCATGTTTTCCCGTAACTTGCTTATATTTCTAAGGATAAAGTAGAAATATTTTGTTTGCTTTGCTGCATATTCGCAATTAAGATGGCGTATTAGCCCCCCCTAAAAATCCCATTTTAATTCTTCTAATTTAAAACAAAACTCAATTAACCACAAGTTCCTCTTTTGTCTCTGAAAAGAAAATTCAAATACCAAAAGATAAACGGACCAATGATGATGGCAGTGTCAAAACATGGGAATAAAACCAGTATTTCTCAGCAGATTCAGTGAATTTGTTCACTTGTACGACGCCTGTGGTGAAACAACTTGGATTTTTAACTGATTTTTGAAAGAGGAAAAGTTTGCGGCTGAATAAATCTGCAGTTTGACAGAATCAGTGAGCTCTTGTATCCGTAGAAATTCACCCGCAATCAGTGGATGCCAGAGCAAAGTGATTTTCCCGTTCACACCACGGTGCAGGTGGCGATGAAACAACGTTGGCGTCTGACTGAGACGGCCTGGGCTGTAAATGACTGAGTCGCCTTGTGCTGATTTTCCACAGTGGGTGCCGTGATTATGTTCAGGTGGCGTTGACCGTAACACACGGATTAATCATGTGTGTTTGCCTCAGCCCACTCACTCAGCTGACCCCCTCTGGGTGAGAGATAAACCACAAAACCAAGTGAAAAGTGAACACCTCCTTCTGTAAAACAAAAGCTTCTCTCATCTTTTTTTTTTTTTCTTTCAAAACCTTTCAACTTGGAACAAGAAGCCAAAAGACTGGACTTCAAAGCAGTAAAACCTCATCACAAACCCATGATCTTGTCATATCTAAAATCAGTTTAAAGCTGTGCTTGTGCTTTCAAAGTCAGTGATGCGGTGCAGACAGGGTTTGAACTTAATAACATCTTTACTTACAGCTGGGTGGAGAGGTGCAACAGCAAGAAAGAAAAATGGGATCAACAGGCCAGAAATAGAAAGCAATGAATATTCTGTTTGCTGAGTTTTTTTTTTTTTTACACCAAAAATGGAAAAAAAAAAGAAGTGTAGATAATGACAAAACAGTGATTTTCAATGTAAAAGCCTATTTGTGTTTCATGTTCAATCTGAAATATCTTCATCTTAGTGTTCGTTGAGGACTAATAAACAATATTCATCACCTGGAAGAATCTAAAATCTATGACGGAGCTTGACTCTCGGCTCATATTAGTGCAAAAATGTGTGTGCTGTGTTGATAATATATCTCCATCATGTCCTTTTAGTGAGTATTTACAGCAGTGGTTCCCAATCTTTTTAGACACATGACCCCATTTTAACATCACACATCTCTGGTGACCCCAGACATTCAAAACGGAGACTTTTTTAAAATTTGTTTTAGATCATGTAATAGTTTGCTATTTTATATTGCAAATGAATGTTAATTTTTGACTAAATTTAGGCTATGTAATGTACATTTTTTTTAGTAAGGTTTAATTTTTAAAAATTTTTTTTAATCAATTACCAGAAATTTCCGGCAATCCCATTTGAATTCCAGGCGACCCTATGTGGGGTCCTGACCCTAAGGTTAAACAACACTGCGTTAACTGCTCCCAATCCCCTTTTAAAGTCGGTTGATAGTCTGTTCTTTCTCAAACTGATCAAATCTTGTGCCACAAACATCTGAAAGCAGTGTTCAAGGGGTTAAACTGAAATGAGGAGGAAAGAGGGTCTTATTTAGAGGCTCACTTGGGGTGTATATCCACCGTTTGCATTGTAATAACGTCGATCCTTTTACAGTGAAACCTTGCCACTTTAGTAAGTTTTTTTTTAATCAATTACTAGAAATTTCAGGTGACCCCATTTGAATTCCAGGTGACCCCAAGGTTGAAAACAATGATTTCCAGTGTTCTGAATATCAAACATGAAAAGTTTAATGTTTAATTGAGCTGGACACACTACAGTAAATTTAACACATTTTATTCTTATTAAAAGAGCCTTCAGATCAGGGGGCGGAGGCTAATGAAACAGCCACAAACCATTCTAAAACATCATGAAATAAATGTAATAAATATAAAATGTATGAATATATAAATGTGCATAATGGGTATAGATTCTAAAGCTGTTTATTTCTGAGGAATGATGTGCATTTCATGTGTTGTACAGGCAATTTTGCATCATAGACTGGCTTTTAACTCTTAGTGCTGAGACATTATTAGGTTTTTTATCGCTGTGTATTGTGTCTTATTGTTTTATGCATATTTATCGTATTTGACGAAACTGTTTCTATTTTATAATTTAATCATGGTTTTAGATGTAAAACACTTTGGTCTTTTTCATGTTATTGTAAAGTGCTATATAAATAAACTTTTTATTAATTGATTTATCTGATTGAGTTCCAGTGAGGACAGTGAGTCAACAATCTCAGGTCCAATGTGGTCTCCAGGGTCTGTAAGGTCCACCTCTGCATGAACAGTGAGTGGACCTGCTTTGTTTGGTACCATGAAGTAATGGTACTAATGTAAGGAATGATGTTCAAAGGGATAATGTGGATGTGGACAGGGGTCTGGATCAGCACTTGATGATGTTCTAATGTTCTAAAATACATGTTCCTTTCATATTACATGTATTTTTCTTGTGTTTTTATATTTTTTTCTTGTATTTTTTCTGCTTTTTCTTTTGCCACTTACGGGTAAGGAACCAAATATGGTAACTCCACAGACCTAGATTTTCTACATAATATATATATATATATATATATATATATATATATATTAAATTTCACAAAAGTAATACATTCTTCTTATGTCCTCCAATAACACACTAAAGGCTGGTTTATGCTTGCCGCACGAATGTGACGTGCGGAAAATAGACGCGGGGAGTCGGCACAAGAGTACGCATGGTGCTTTTATACTCCGGGTGGCTCCGTGCGGTGTCTATTCCCAAACTGCAGGGGGCAGTGTGCCACAAATGCACGTCTATCACAGTAAAAAACTAGAGAAGAAGAAAATAGTTATCAATAAACTTCCTTCCTCCGGAGGGAAATTTGTGTCTGTTTCCCTGTGTTGAATAAAATTCCAGAGCCAGCTCAACTCTCTCAGAATCTGTGGCACGTTTGGGCTCCCCCCTGGGTCTCCACTTCTCCCTTTGGTGGTCTTTTTTGCCTTTACTTATCAGTCCCAAATGATTTTCCTTCAGCTATCACACTTTTAAACTCTGACAGACGCCATTTTAGTCATTATATATAATGGTGGTCCCCACCCTATATACAGGGTGGGGAAGCAAAATTTACAACGAACATTTAGTTGTTTTTTCTCAGCAGGCACTACGTCAATTGTTTTGAAACCAAACATATATTGATGTCATAATCATACCTAACACTATTATCCATACCTTTTCACAAACTTTTGCCCATATGAGTAATCAGGAAAGCAAACGTCACAGAGTGTGTGATTTGCTGAATGCACTCATCACACCAAAGTAGATTTCAAAAATAGTTGGAGTGTCCATAAAGACTGTTTATAATGGAAAGAAGAGAATGACTATGAGCAAAACTATTACGAGAAAGTCTGGAAGATACTATTAAAGAAGAATGGGAGAAGTTGTCACCCGAATATTTGAGGAACACTTGCGCAAGTTTCAGGAAGCGTGTGAAGGCAGTTATTGAGAAAGAAGGAGGACACATAGAATAAAAACATTTTCTATTATGTCCATTTTCTTGTGGCAAATAAATTCTCATGACTTTCAATAAAATAATTGGTCATACACTGTCTTTCAATCCCTGCCTCAAAATATTGTAAATTTTGCTTCCCCACCCTGTATATTTTTTTTCCCCTTTTTTCAAATTAGCGGAACCAATAGGGTCTTTTAGTCTGCATTGGTATTTATTGATTATTTATTGTTGATTATTTAAATGCATTTATTCGTAGTTGCTTACAATAGTCCTGTATTTGTGCACTGATTTATTTATGTTTGTCACATTGCACTTTGGATGTGGGCTGATGTCTGTGGTAAGCTGCAAATGAATTGTCCGTATGGGATAAATAAAGTTTTCTTAATCTGAATCTGAATTTTCCAGGTTTTTTTTGCCCATTCCTCCTCTTTGCCGACTGTAGCTGCAGTTTCCCTCCATGAATTGTTCACCACACGGCTGTGGTGGTGGTCCCAGTGTGACCAATCATACAAGTGCCTGTACTTCTGCACTTCTACCACCAGGAGCTCCTGAATGTCGGCCATGTTGTCCGTGTGTCTCTTACAAACTTTCTGAGGTGCACGAAGCGAAAAGTTTCCGCTTAAGATGAGTCACGCGAAGGGGCGCGGGTGTGAAAATGACATCAATTGGCCGCATGAAGCTGCGCGGAGCTCGCTGACGTGGTAAGCATAAAACAGCCTTAAATCTGAATCCCAATTCACCCCTTGGCTCCTCCCCCTTCCCCCCTTCCCCTCCGTTTTGCACGTACACGTGAAAGGGTAGTGTTGTCCTGATTCTCAATTAGACAGGGGGACAGGCTAAGGAGGAGGGCTGTATAGCCGTCGAAATGGAGATTTTCCAGGACCACACTATGAGCAGAGGGGTTTGAGAAATTTCCCACAATTCTGTTCGAATCATCAGCAAGATGGAGGTAAACACAGCCAAAAAGTGCAGCAGTGTGACGAAAGAAACACACAAATGTACGTATTTTCTTCGTAAACAACTTAATCATTTGATTGACCATTTAATGCCGTTTCAATGTGTTATAGATCGTATTTCTGTGGTTTATAGTTGATAGAAGCTAAAAGATGACCAAAGCCCATGGAACAGGGATGGTTACAGCTGCTGACGGCATGGGGAATACTTTCAGAAACAAAGTTGTTGCAAAGTTTATTGCAGCATCGATGACGTAACAGGTTGGGAAGGGTTGTCCCATTTCATAGGGGAATGTTTCAACCCCTATCCCTTGCAGCTCCGTTTCTAGGGGTAGTGCTAAGTGCAAGGGCCAAGGGGGAGGGGCAAGGGGGAGGGCTAAGGGGTGAATTGGGATTCAGTCTAAGGTTGAAATTTGGAATTTCAGAGTATTTTTATGAGTGCCCTATAAAGGGTTCACTTACTTATCACCTCATTCAAAGCCTCTACCCAATATCCTACAATAGAATGCACGTTCTGTGTCCGTCCGATTGATGTTGCAGCACAGGAGGACATTTGTACGGGTTTTCCTCAGCCTTCACAGGTCTTATTGCTGCCAAACTCACCAAATGAACAGAAACATTACCTGACTTTCTACTAGGCACAATTTCATGTCCGTATTCAAATATTGTGAGGTATGCTGGGAGATTTTAGCCTCTCATACTATCGTACAATGGCACCATGGGCACAATGCTGCTAGTTGTAGTAATTTTCCAAAACAGTCAGGGAAAAAAAACAACCTAGACAAAAAGTAATAAAAAAATGAGTAAATAAATACACATCAAGTAACCAGTCATGTTTTCATTCTTGTATGAAGCTACAGTATGTTCATTCAGTTCCAGTTAGTCTCATAAAACAGTCATGTTCCTTGTAAAAACCGCTAATACAGCTCCATCTGTGTAAAGTCAAAGCTAATGGATGCAGCTGTGATGACCTGGCCTCTGACGGAGCCACTGGTGGGTGGAGCTGCTTTACTTGTCGGTTAAACCTGTAACATCTGTGCTGATGCTGAGTCCTTTTAAAGCGACAGCCTGTGAAAACTCATCTTTCCTCTGCACTTCCTGGCAGACTCCCACACAACACCACAGTATTACTAATGCACAGCACACAAAATCCTGCTCTGTGCCCTTTGAAACATCTCTAAGTTGATGTTTATTATTATATAATGTGCTTGTGGCAGAAACACGGATCCTGTGTTTTGCATAATTAGAAAACTTAAACAGTGTGAATCAGTCCAGAATTACAAACCTTTAGACGTCCTCCTCCTCTCTGCTAATCTAGTTGTCGTCTTTGATGTCCATCAAGCCTGCAGAGTCTAATCTGTCTCGTATGCACTGACACAGCAGAGGGGAGGGAGGTTAAAAGCTGATTTAGCAGCGCCGTGTGCACCGTGATATCCAGGCAGGCACCCTCTCACTTCAAAGACTGGACCAACTTCTGAGGAAGCGTTGGCCTTTCAACTGTTGGCAAGGTCAGCCGGAGCCTGTGTCTTCCCACACATCTGCACAGGATCACAGCTGCCACACTGTACACCCCCAGCACCCGGCCCACCTTCATCCACACCCAGATCAACTCCAGGACATCTGCTAGCGTCCATATGGGAAAAGTTTGTCTCACAAGTTGTTACTATAAAACAACATGAGTAATGGTTGACAAATGGTTCGGTGTTTGTTTCACTTTGGTTGATCATTGTTCACAGGACTGCTGCAGCTGCTGCTCCATTTGGGACACTTAAAGGGTACCTGGAGTGAATTTTCATTGCTGGTTATTTCTAAAGATCACATGTAAGGGCTAATTTATGCTCTAAGTTAAAGACGCAGATGGATACGGATGGAGCTTTCTGTCCGTCTTCTGTGAACATTCATTACCTCCGCCAGGAGGTAGTGTGATCACTTTGCTTTGTGTGTTTGTTTGTTAGCAAGTGATTGGATGATCCGTTATTGGAGTGGGGGTGGGGTTGTGCTCTGTGATTGTTGGTCGGGGAGTGGGGGGGGGGGTAGCGTAGCGTAGCAGTTGGACATTGTCACTTTACTATTCCTGCAACTTCATACTCAGCCACAGATGATAGTATAGATCCAAGTTATTATTCCAAGGACCACCGGCTTCCGCGACTCACCTCAGAGAACCTCTGAGTGGCCACTTTCTTCACACTGCAGGTTTGACTTTGAGGCTGGGAGGACCTCCAGTGGAGGCGTTTTCCCCACCCTTCCTCCACGTCTTTTCCATGCCAGAGCCGTCACGAGTGAGACCAAGTCTTCCCCAGGGGTTCGCAAGACGGAGCCACCCGCGCTTCTGTGTACTCCCGGTCCTGCTCTGAAAAATCGATCTCATCCACTATTAATCGATTATTGCAAAATTAAAACGAAATCAATCTAAGATCGATCAAATTTTTTTACCCAGCCCCCTACTCGTGACCCCATTTTAACATCACAAATTTCTGGTGACCCCAGACATTCAAAACAGACATTTTTTTTGGCTAAAATTAATTTGCTTTTGATCATGTAATAGTTTGCTATAATATACTGCAAAAAAACATTAATTGTAGATGATATTTAGGCTATATAATGTAAATTTTTATTTGTAAGTTTTCATTTTTTACATTTTTTTTATCAATTACTAGACATTTCAGACGACCCCATTTGAATTCCAGGCGACCCCATGTGGGGTCCCGAGCCCAAGGTTGAAAAACACTGCATGAACTGCATCTTAAACCAGTGTACACATCTGAATGAAGGAGTTAAACCAGTGGTTCCCAACCTTTTTTGGCTCGTGACCCCATTTTAACATCACAAATTTCTGGTGACCCCAGACATTCAAAACGGAGACTTTTTTTTTTTGTTGAAATTGATTTGTTTTTAATCATGTAATAGTTTGCTAAAATATGTTGCAAATAAACATTAATTTTAAGTGACATTTAGGCTACACTCAAAAAATAATTAAGCCAAAAATGTTGACTTTATGTATTTCAATTACATGTAAATTTTCCATGTAATTTTATTACATAAGTTTAATGTAAAGAGTTGCATTTAATACAATGTTTTCTCTATCATATTAAGTCAATATGAATAAATTAAATACCTTCAGTCCGATTTGCTATAGTTAATGCAAACTTTTACATAAACTGTGTTTGACTGTGACGCTCAGTGTGATCTAGTTAATAAAGTTTACTTTATTTTTTTAGATTCACTTTATACTAAGCATATTCACATTATGTTTGACTTTTTCGGATAAATAAACTTTAAATTTCATATATTTCACTTACATTTTACTTTAAAATATTACTTCATGTTTATTAGAGCCAAGAATAATTTTTTTGAGTGTATATAATGTAAATTTTTATGAGTAAGTTGTAGTTTTTCATCAATTACTAGAAATTCCAGGCGACCCCATTTGAATTCCAGACGACCCCACGTGGGGTCTCGACCCCAAGGTTGAAAAACACTGCCGTACACATTTGCCTGCAGTCTGAACGTAGCCTTAGTGGGTCAGTTTTGATGGATTACTCTCTATTGTGTATTTATATTTATAGTGGCTTTAACTTGAACTGAAATTACAAGCCAAACAGGATGTGAGAACTCTGATCTCCATTTCTGCCCAAATGTCTTGTGTTTTTTTTTGTTTTGTCTTCGTTGCACATTTAAAATGGCTGGCGAAGGTAAATATTCCAGAACACTCTTCGGTTTTCTGAAATGATGACAGGTGTGTGAGGCCTGGTTCAATAGCCTTTTGGGGGAGGAGATAAGAGGTGGAGGTCTCCCTGTAATTGCATGTTGGCTAGAGAGAAGGAAGGTTACTGTTGATGTCAGAGCAAGCCAGTGATGTGTAAAAGCCCCAGCAGAGCTCCGATAATTAGAACCTTTCCACCCCGACTGTCTAAACATACCATCTGACTGGTGGAGGAATCAAATGAGATGATGCTTAAAATTAACCACAGCGCTCACCACGTTATGGAAATGAAATAGAGACTAGTTCCATTAGAGACATTCGGTATGGGAGGAATTATTCTCATTATGACTTGAAGGCCTTGTTCCTCCGCTATCAATTATCTAGATTCCTCTGACACTGAAAATAACTGTTAGGTGTGTTTAACCCACTAACACACTCAAAAAGTTTACTGTTCAAACATGGGTCTAATGTGTTTTGGGCTATTTTCAATGTATTCTGAAAAGGACTTAAAGGTCCAGTGTAGTGTTTTTAGTGTATGAGTTCGTTTTTATAGTGATTTATATTTTATATTTTGTCATAAATTCATATGTTTTTGAGTTGAAGTTCACTAAAATGCAAATAAAAATAGGGAGATAAAATGGGAAAATTTGTCTTAAACTTAAGTGACAAATTGAAGGGGTGGTCTAATAATTTTTTCCGCAACTGTATTTATTCGTGTAGTTCCACCAAAAAATGGTAAAAACACTCGACTCACCTCTTCCTGGTTGGTGAAAGGGTGAAACTTACCGATTCAGCTGCTAAGGAGCTTTCAGATGAACCATGATACCAAGGGGAATAATAGAAACAGATGAAATACTGATTTGCTTCGTGGTATTGATGCATTTGTAATACTTTTGCTTTTATGTAAATATTTATTTTTGTTGCAATATGTATGATAAGGTGATCGCTTTATCTGTATATTTATGGCTTCATATGGGTGCGCTCTTACTTACATAAGCTTTTGCATCTCATCACCTCTAGCAGATGGTGTATATGAAAGATTTTTTTTTTCCCCTCAGCATAATGTCGATAAATGCCACGTTTGGTTCGTGAAACTTCACTCCAGTCTCATGCTTTTCTCTGACTTAACGAACACACTATAAAACCATTTATCAATAACAAATTCTCAGATCATATACAAGATAAAATAAAACATCGATTTTAAAGGTTCAATGTGTAAGATCTAGTGTTGGTTGTGGTTATTAGCTAACATTATTTCGAAGCTAATGGCTGTTTCCTACATGACACCAGCTTCTTCATTGATTTCTACATAGAGTAACCCGGTCAGGTTTTCCAGTGAAAACCTTTATGATCACCCCCAAGATAGCCATTTTCACATGAAGGCCAACTCTATTTCTAAGCTAACAGTTGCTATCATGAAGTAGAGAGCAGTACATCGAACAAACCACTTAACAGCTAAACACATATATCTACATTATAATATTTCTAATGAATGAACTATATATGTTACCTATGAACTAATTCTTGACAAAAATGATGTAATAAATGCAATAACTTCACTGTAAGACATTTTTATTGAATTTGTAAACCAGCTTCCATCTTTTTTTGGAGTCATTTATATTCTGATGTGGAATGGGAAAAGGTATGGTTATTACCAAGGAAGTTTTTTAGTTTCAAATAAAGTGAGAGAGGTATCTTTAAAACTGTTACATAGGTGTTATCCAGTTAATTTAGCTTTAGTTAAGTATAAGATCAGTGTCGACCCTTTTTGTTCATTTTGTCATAATTCGGATGAAACATTAACTCATTTGTTTTGGGAATGTGCTTTTTGTCAAATATTTTGGTGTGATATCAATCTTTTATTAAATAGAAAACTGGATATTTCTCTTAACTTCAAAATTGAAGATATTTTATTTGGTTTCTTTATTACTGATTTGCCTGTTCAGAAATTGTTTATTCTTAATCTCTTTTCCTTGTTAGCTAAATTTCATATTCATACAAGCAAATTTGCTAATCCAAAACCCAGCTTTGTAGTCTTTAAATCTTATTTGAAATCTTATCAAGAGACACTCAACTTTTGCACTAACCCTAAAGCTATGAAAACTAAAGCCTTATGTAACGAATTTAAGTTGTAATTTATTTATTTTTATTTATTTATTTATTTTTTCTCCTTGTTTATTCTTTTCTTTTTTTTTTTTTTTCTCTTTAATTTGCTTGCCTATTGTGTAGTTGTGTTTGATTCTTCCTGCCTCACCTCAAGCATTATGTTATGTTGTGTTTTTTTTCTCCATGCCATGTTCTGGTCTATGTGTATAAAATGTTTTGTAAATTAAAAAAAAAAAAAAAGACATTTTATTGACTTAGCAATGCTTAGGAAATTTGAGTTTGGTTCTGTAGTGTTTGTGTTTTATGCTTTTATTGTGAAAGGTACACAATAAGTAGTTGTAAGATGTTGTGGTACATGCACAGACTGTATAGAAAAAATGGAGGAACCGTGACGTAACTAGTTGGTTTTTGAACTGTTGGTTGGCAGCAATTCAGCCATCGCCACATTGGCTTTTTGGAGCCAGAAGTGACCATATTTGGACAAAAGAGGTGGAGCTCCAGGAGCATGAGGCTCGTGGGGTCAGGGGTGCCGTTACCAGTTATGAAAGCATAATCGTTGTGGACCCTACAGAAATGGACTATCTTCGCAGTCTGTTGGACCAGGGGGTGGGGGGTGGGGGTGCGCTCCACACACAATGTCACTTATGATAGCCTGAAAACGAAAACAAAACTTAACATCCTTTGAAAGTTTGCTGCCCCACTTCTATGCCTCTGTTCTACAGCAAATTTTACCGAAATTTTCACAACTTCCAACCTGTATCCACTGGGCCCCCTCCACTGCTCTATGGGCCCCCCACAAGTTCTGGGCCCCATGAATTTGTCTTGTTTACTTCCCCTTATCAGCGCCCCAGCTTGGAGTCATAGGTGAAGTAATGCTAAATCAGGGGTGTCAAACATGCGGCCCAAGGGCCAAATGCGGCCCACCAAAGGGTCCAGTTTGGCCCCTGGGATGTTTTTGCCAAGTGCAAAAATTCCACAGTCTTGAATTGAATTAAGCAAAAAAAAAAAAAAAAAAAAAAATAGTTTGAATTAAGGAAAACATCTTGAATTAAGCCACAATAAAAAAAAAAATCTCCAATTAAGTAAAAAAATCTTCAATCAACCCCCCAAAAAATCTTCAATTAATTAAAAAAATCTTCAATTAAGCAAAAAAATATTAAAATTTAGCAAAAAATCTTGAATGAAGCCAAAAAAAATCTTCAATTAAGTAAAAAAAATCTTGAACTAAGTAAAAAAAAAAAAATCTTCAATTAAGTTTAAAAAAAATCTTGAATTAAGCCAAAAAAAAAATCTTCAATTAAGTAGAAAAAATCTTCAGTTAAGCCAAAAAAATCTTTAATTAAGTTAAAAAAAATCTTGAATTAAGCAAAAAAAATCTTCAATTAAGTAAAAAAAAAATCTTGAATTAAGCAAAAAAAAAAACTTCAATCAAGTAAAAAAATCTTGAATTAAGCAAAAAAAAAAAAAAAACTTCAATCAAGTAAAAAAATCTTGAATTAAGCCAAAAAAAAAAAAAAATCTAGAATTAACAACTTAAATTTTTTTCTTTGTTTTAGTGCAAAAAATAACATTAAATTATGAAAATATTTATATTTACAAACTATCCTGTAACACTACAATGTGAATAACCTGAACAAATATGAATGACCTGAAATGTCTAAAGAAAATTCAGCACAATTTTAACAGCTTTTCTGCCTGTTCCTCAGTGTTTAGTGTCTTCGTAGATCTGATCCATAATGCACATGTAGAAATGATAAGGTGAGGAATAATATTGTTAAAATCGCACTGAATTTGCTTATGTTTTTTAATTTAAATTTCAGTTTTTTCAGGGTTTTTTTTTTTGGGGGGGGGGATAGTTTATAAAAGTATTTTCATAATTTAATGTTTTTTTTTTTTTTTTTTTTTTTTTTTTTTTTTTTTTACACTAAAACAAAGACAAAAATTTGGAGTTGTCATTATTTATAGGTTATTATGTTATTATTTTTCTGGTCCGGCCCACTGCAGATCAAATTTAGCTGAATATGGCCCCTGAACTAAAATGAGTTTGACACCCCTGTGCTAAATGGTAGTGATTTGGTAAAACTGTAAACTTCATCAGGAATAAAGTCGCAGTTGGTCAAGTTGACGATGTTGTTGGTAGAACGTACTGACCACAACTACAGTGGAGTGAAGGTTAGAAGTTACTTATGCCGGGTTTCCTCTATGTGGTACTGGCTCAACCTGACTTGACTCGGGTACCAGGTACAATTCCTGGAGACCAGTTCCATTACAGGATACTTTAGACACTTTAGAGTACCTGGAAGTCATATCGACACTGTGTGTAACTTCTGCGATATCTGCTCAGAGAGTTGCTGATAAAATTGCTTGTTGCGTGTTGCCCCGTCAAGCTCACACTGAATATTTTTATCGGCCAATAAGGACAGAAATGTCTGAACCTCCTCGACCGACCACGTTGTTGTTTTGTGGGCTGTCATCATGAATTAGCCTACCGGTATATTTACTGTAAACTTCCAAATCAGATTTTTTTTAATGGTGTGTCATGCATTGATAACTAGGGATGTCCCGATCCGATCAACAGATTGGTATCGGCTGCCAATCTGGTATTTTTTTAGAAGATCAGATCGGATTTAGTCACGAGATCGGGCTGATCCTGGAAGTAAACACACGTCCTGCTCCCTCAAATTAAAGTTTCCGAAGGTAGGGAAAAGGAAAATTAGCTGCACATCAGCGGGAGGCTTAGAGGAATTAGTAAAACGTCTAAAGGTTTCACTTTCATTTTAAGGTCCAATAGTGATGCGCAAGTCAGGTTTTCTCAATCTGCAGGGCTGTTGTGGAATTATTTGACCAGACCCAAAAATTCTACTAAAGTTATTAAGAGTCAAAGGTGTCATGCTTGTTCTAGTTCAGGTTCCAAATTCAGCCCAATTGTGATCTCAAGTAAAATAATAGCATAATAACCTATAAATAATGACTCCAAATTTAAATCAAAATTTTATTGTAAAAAGTCAGTATCGGATCGGTATTGGCAAAACTAATCCTAAAAAAATTGAATCAGAAGCAAAAAAATCCAGATCGCGACATCACTATTGATAATGCAATGACGCAGAGCCAACTCTCTGACCAATCAGTGGTCTGCAGTGTTTACACCTGACATTTTAGTATCGCTTCACCCATTTTGGGACCTCAATCTAGCAAGGAGAAAAAAAATTTGAACTGGGTACCAAATTCCAGGTTCTTTTATGTAACGGAAACGCAAAAATGTCGAGTCGAGCTGGTATCACGTAGTGGGAACAAAGCATTAATTAGAAACTTCTGAAAGTCAGACTAAACTGTATAACCCAGTAGGAAAACTCCGACACATTGGTGCTACATAATACGTACATCATAAAAGAAGTATGATTCATTTGTGCAAATCTATGTTTTATTTAATAATTTGCAAAGAAGCATCATTTGGTATAAAAAAAAATCCACAATTTCTATAAGCAACATTCTTTAGAATAAAAAAATTGTACAAGTGCAGTAATGAGAGCTTTTTAATGGTTTACGTAAATGCGTTACTTAAGTTACCTGTATGTACATAATGACATTGTTCCTTAAAAGTCCCTAAAATTAGATTCCCTATCTGTATTTTGCACTTGAATTTTCTTTTTATTTATAAAAAAATAGCTTCTAAATATAATAGTTTCTGTAACTTAACGGAACCATGAAGCAGACTGACGGTAAATGTCTTTATCTTGTATATAAATTGTATGGGATGGGTCATAAACAAACCTCTGTTTGGACAGAATAAAATACTACAGTGGATATTGATGGAAGTTGAGATGACATTCAACAAAGACAGAAAGAGCTTATGCCTGGGGACAAGACACAACAAAACAAAAGACCCAACCAAGTGTCCCGTTTAAATTAATCAACATTTTCTGTCTCCGACCAGAAATTCCTACAGAGATCCAAGTCCAGACTAGAAGTTCAGAGCAGATGTTCGTCTTTAATTGGTCCTCGTCCACTCATTATGTTCCCAGACGTCGTTCTCTGGACCTGCGAGCCTGGAGCTGCCGGACGGGCAGTCGGATGGGCTGCTTGTTGAATCGTTCCATTATTTCTTTGATGCGGGACAGGTTGGTGCGGCTGATGGTGAAGTCGCACCTGGTGGCGCCCATTTCGTAGCCCACTTCACACTTCTTACTGGTGAGGCTGTAGCCCTCGGCCCGGGCTGACACTCTGTACTCTCCGGGGTTCAGCAAACGCCAGTAGTCTCCATCAGCAGCTGGTAACACAAAACAGAACAACCAGTGGTCTCTTATTTTTTTCCCCATGAGTATATCATATCCTCCTGAGATCCAGGAAAGTGAAGGTTTTGGCTTTTTACCTGCACTAAGGAGGTTATGTTTTTGCTGGCATTGGTTTGTCAGTCTGTCTGTCTGTCCATGTGCAAGATAACTCAAAAAGTTATGGATGGATTTGGATGAAAAGTTCAGCAAATGATACTGGCACAAGGAACAAATGACTAAATTTTGGTAGTGATCGGGAGGTGGGGGGGGGGCACTGATCTGCCTTGGCGGAGGTCTGCGCTCTATGAGTGCTTTTCTGGAAAAGGGAGCAAAGACCTCCGCCAAGGCAGATCAGTACCCCACCCACCTCCCCCCACCCCCGATCACCACCAAAATTTAATCATTTGTTCCTTGTGCCAGTATCAACATTTCCTGAAAATTTCATCCAAATCCATCCATAACTTTTTGAGTTATCTTGCACACGGACACAGACAAACCAACACCGGCAAAAACATAACCTCCTTGGCGGAGGTAAAAAAGCCAAAACTTTCACTTTTTTTCCAAATCCGTCCATAATTTTTTGAGTTGTCTTGCACACACACAGACAGACAGACAGACAGACAAGCCAATGCGGACAAAAACATAACCTCCTTGGCGGAGGTAATTAACAATAATGTCAAGGGAAGATTTACCACTGACATATAATCTCTGAAACGCCGAAAAATGTTCCTTTTACTAAATCCTGTCTTGCATGTCATCCATCTCATGATCTTTTAAAATGTCACTTTTGTGTATACTGATGCTCTTATTGTGACATGAACCTGAATTTCCACCCAAAACACTTCAAGCTTGCATTTTTCATTACCAGTGCAGCCTCCATATTCTAAAAACAGGAGATAGGCTGCATATATTTATGGAGGAAACCACTGTTGAATACCACACCAAAGCACAGAGATGGTGTTTTACCATTTCTTAAATTTGCATGGGATTAACCCTTAAAGACCCAAACAGCCACTGACGACCAAAACCATCTACTGATGTAAAATGTTGAATACCTGTTGATCCACTAATTCTATCAATCCATGTAAGTAATTGGTGTAAAATGCAGTTTGCCATCTTGTCATGGTCATCAGATATGACCCATTTGGATGTTCAGAGGCTCTGTAGTTACCATAGAAACACCGTCATCTTCTACAACATTGATTCACCAGTAAAACCCATGGAGTTGGATCAATGACAGTGAATGGAGACACTTGTTTTTATGTTCAGTTAATGAAATATTTTACTGAAAAAGACACTTTTTCCTCCATTTTCTCTGTTTTTGATATAATACCCCTCAATTTTAATTTGAGCTTTTATGCACATCAATCATGATCAGTGAATTGAATTTAGAAAAATAATTGATTTTTACTTAATAGTGCAAAATACTACCATATCATACCATACCAACTTTATTTATAAAGCATTTTAAGAACTTTACAGCTGGCCAAAGTGCTGTATACGAATCATAAAACACGGAAATAAATAATTAAAGAAGTAAGTAAAAACAATGCAAAGCAGGCTAAGAACAACAAAATGCAACCATCATAAAAACAAAGACAAATTAAAATCTGATAAAAACAGCATAAGAAATATATATAGATATATATAAGAAACATTAAAATACTGACCATATCATTAGAATAAAGGCTGATAAATCACTTAAGAAAACTTAAAAGTAGAGGAAAAAATCATTGCCATAAAAGTATGGATTTTTACTATTTTTTTTTTAAATTTTTTTTATTGTAAATGTTTATTTTTCAGTGAAGATATCACTTTAAAAAACCTCATGTGGACTTGTAAAACTAGTTCCTGTGTTAAATAATCCAAGTATATAACTGTTCCATATGTGCTGGTGTTTCCTGTTGTTTGTTTTTAAGTCTGTGCATTAGCTTTAACATCTATCCACTACAGCTGATAACGCAAGATAAGCTTTAAGATCATTATCACTAAAATATTTTCTACTAATTTTGCACACTTAACAATTTTAAAGAAATAGTAGTGGCAAAAAAAAACATAGAACTTGCACAATATTTATGCTACAGCAGCAATATGCAAATGTTGTCCTAGAAAGCTGAATTTAATCAACCTACACTATGAGGCAGTAGCACAAAGTAAGCCTCACCAAATCCTTAATCTAAACCCCAAAAATAAAAGTTAGAGAGTTCTTTGTGTTCTGCTTCTGAAAAAAGACAGTGCTTTGTTGTTCCTGTTCAAACTGTTAAAAATAACTCTGCTTTGTCATGTCGGATTTTCCTAGTTCCTCCTTCTCCCTCCCCAAACACTGTGACCTGGGAACATACGCGAGCTTTGTGGTGTATTTTCCGCCTTCGATTCTCTCTCTCTCTCAAAAAAGAAATAAAAAATAAAAAAATATGACAGTTTTCTTCCCTCCCGTCGCCCAAACACCAACCTGACGAGCTGGAGGAAAATGAAAAATGACAGCAGGTCTGTCACCGCCGCTGATCTACAGTCGATCCAAACAGTAACAAACGGACATCTGTGCTCGCATTATTCACATTCGCAAAGCAGACGGGAAGTTAATTGCTCCCTGAAGAAGCATCGCAGTAAAATGCTAATGAGCTGTAATTCAAGATGCCAAAACATCTTTGAGATATTGATGTACATCAGGAACACCGGGCTGTTTGGGCTTCTAAAGGGGCTTGAGTTGATTTGATCTGATGAGGAAATGCATTTGGAAACGTTGTTCTGAAGCTTCGGAATCAGACACTAACACTTTAAGCTGATGATGATTTAACCCGTACAGAACTAGAAGTATTTTTGTGGTGATTTTTTCCCTACATTTAACCCTCCCTAAGTGGTTTATCACCATTTATTACAATATTATCCTCTGCATTTAGCTTTTTTTTGGTAAAAATCTGGTGTTTTCCTATATTTAATTTGATGATTGTTAGGATTTTTTGTGTTCGTTGATTGGAAGCTCCAAAGACGAGTTCAGGACGCACTTGGTCTCAGTTCAAGAATTTATTCTGATCATATGTGACATAATAGCTAGTGCTGGTCTCTCTGGACAACAGCTCCTGCAGGAACTCAAGTCAAACAGCCCTGAATTCCAGGTCCGATTGAAAATTATCTTCTTGGGTAGGGATGGGAATCGATAAGAATTTAACAAATCCAATTCCATTATCCATTTCACTTATTGATCCGATTCTCTTATTGATTCTCATTGGGTGAGGGAATAAAAGAGACAAAAGGGTGTGTTTGCATTAACTGTCCTTAATATTTCCATCTCTGCACAGAAAATATAACATATCGACAAATAGTAATAACAGATGACGCCAGTTCTGGTTTGGGGGGGTGGGGTGCAGTGAAAGTGAAACTAAAGACGCTTTACGAATTCCTCTATTGCCGCATTTCTACTACGTGGAACTGGTTCGACTTGGCCCGTCTCCCGTTGTTGTGCACCTCATTTCCTGTCCCCTACCTTCGGAAACTTGTATTTGAGGGGGTCCAACGTTTGTTGCCCACACTGGAACCAGAACCGGGTCCGGATGACGGCCTGGTGTTTATTCTGCTGCTAGAGTCACAAGCGCCGCTAAGTAGCAAATCAAATGAATCACATGCTGTGGACAAACGTTTGAGCAGATTGGAAGGATTCCACCCTTTTGAAGACATGGAAGCTTTGACAGTGTTCCAGTGGACCTGGTGTCGTCTTTTTAGACCGTTTCTGCCTCAACACCATGTTGGCTACGTTCTGACCAAAACAATGCAGCGTACGCGTGATGTCATCGCGCATGTGCAACGAAGGCGGAATCGATAAGCAGAATCATTAAGCAGGCAGGCAAACGATTCCAAGGAATTGAGCTACTGGGATCCGGTTCTCAAAAAGAACCGGTTCTTGATTCCCATCCCTATTCTTGGGTGACTCCACCCTGAACAATGGGTTGGACTTCACAATGTCATCTGACTCCATCTTCTTATCGGACCTCACCTACTGACGTGGCTTGCCAACTTTCAGTCCACTTCTTGTTACCAGGATGTGCTACGCAAAGTGTCCTGACTGTTGTTTTAAATGTGTATCTACTGGAATACAAGGTCTCAGCTTCTGTAGCTACAACATCAGTACTGGCGTCCATGAGTTTACCGGGAGGCAAGCTTCATTAGAAGAGAAATCCATGAGGTTACTGTGAGACACTGTCATTATACTTCATGATCATATAGGTCACAGGTGGCAAACATGTGGCCCGGGGGCCAAATCCGGCCCGCCAAAGGGTCCAGTCCGGCCCTTGGAATGAATTTGTGAAATGCAAAAATTACACTAAGATAATAACAACCCTTTTAGTTCAGGTTCCACATTCAGACCAATTCAATCTCCAGTGGGTCAGACCAGTAAAATACTATCATAAGAACATATAAATAATGTCAACTTCAAATGTTTCTCTTTGTAAATGTAAATATTTTCATGTATTTACACTAAAACAGGGGTGTCAAACTCATGTTAGTTCAGGGGCCACATACAACCCAATTTGACCTGCAGTGGGCCGGATGATTAAAATAATAACACAACAATACAGAAATAATATCAGTTCCAAAATTTGTATGTCTAATTTCTATGTTTAAGAGTGAAAAAAGTAAAATTATGTTATCAAAATTTTTACATCCTTTAAAAAAATGTGGAAAAACATGAACAACCATGACCAAAATGAAATTAATTAAGAAAAAAAGTGCATTTTTAACAATTTATGCCATTATTTGGCCTCAGCTTCTCATTTTCACATGTTCACTACAACTTACAGGTCACAGTGGATCTACAAATTCACAAAACATTTAAGAACAGACAGAATATTGGTACAATTACTCTTAAATCTCTTAAGACATTTCAGGTTGTTCATATTTGTTCAGGTTTTTCACATTTTTTGTAAAAGGCTAGTCTGTAAATGTTAACATTTTTGTGTAACTTTACTTTTTTTTTTACACTAAAACAAAGAGAAAAAAATTGTGGTTTTCATTATTTATAGTTTATTATGATAGTATTTTACTGGTCTGACCCACTTTAGATGGAAGTGACCTAAAATTATTTTGACATCCTTGACTGTTAATATCTTCAGCGGAATTTTTGTGTTTCACTAATTCATCCCGCGGGCCAGACCGGACCCATTGGTGGGCCGGTTTTGGCCCCCGGGCCGCATGTTTGACACCCCTGCACTAAAACAAAGTACAATTTTGCAAAAAATGCTAATAACCTGAAATGTCTTAAGAGAAGCAAGTACGATTTTAACAATATTCTGCCTGTTATTAAATGTTTTTTTGTGTTTGTAGATCCACTGTGATCTGTAAGTTATAATGTACATGTGTAAATGATAAAAATGAGACAGAATATTGTTAAAATTACACTTATTCTTTCAGTTTGTTCATGTTATTCACATCTTTTGAAAAGATAGTTTGTAGATGTAAACCTGTTCATAATGTAAATTTACTTTTTTTTTTTTGCTCTAAAACAGAGAAAAGTTTGGAGTTGACATTATTTATATATTATATTATGTTATTATTTTACTGGTCCGGCCTACTACAGATCAAATTTAGCTGAATCTGGCCCCTGAAATAAAATGAGTTTGACACCTCAGATGTAGGTGTTCATCAAAGCCAGAATAAATGTAAAGGTTATTGTATCAAAATTGAAGAAAAAGTGATTTTTCCTCGGAAGTCCTGGTCCAACATTAGGTTTGTTGGTTTAGTAAAGTTCTAATGTCCACACTTATGCATTTGTGTCTGTATTTAGATCCAATCTGAAATTTGTGAAGTATGTACAGCAGGAAAAACTAAGATTTCAGGGTAAAATCAGCTTCTATAAACTAACGTGGTTGTCAGTAGTGTAACCTCCTTTTGCATTTGACATGTCTTTAACCCTTTTGTTCAGACAATAGGAGATTTATTGGATTAATTTTCTGTTTTATATCAGGTTTCATTCAACACACGTTAGATGTTTCTGTTTGTGCTGCTTCTTGTCATGGGGTCAGAGGTCACGCTAAATAGTGACTTTAACCTTTACAAGCCATTTAATTCAGTTTTTTGTTTGTCTTATAAGGCTGTGCACATATTTCCTGTATTTTCATGTTGTTTGTGAAGAAAAGAGAAAGACAAATAAATACGTATGTTCATTTCAATCCTGCAAAAACAACAAAGGTAAAATTGGCTGCACAGTACTGTATATGATTAACCTATTAGAAAACTGAAGAAAAAGTGACTTTTTCAGTAAAATACATCATGAACTGAACATAAAACCATCAAACTACATGGGATTTACTGGTGAATCAATGTTGCAGAGGATGACGGTGTTGCACTATGGAGCTCTGACTGTGAAATGGGTCATATCTGATGAGGATGAAAAGCTGAGAAAGTGTATTTTACCAGAATTATTTGCCTGTTTTAATAGGATTAGTGGATCAAAATGTATAGAACACTTTAGATCAGCAGATGCTTTAGGTCAGGGGTGTCCAAATCTGGTCCTCGAGGGTTTGGTATCCTGCATGTTTGCGATATTTCCCTCTTCCAGCACACCTGGAAGCCATTACATGGTTATCAGGCTTCTGCAGAGCTTGATGATGAGCTGATCATTAATTGAATTGAACCAGGTGTGCTGGAAGATGGACATATCTAAAACATGCAGGTTTGGACACCCCTGGTTTAGGTGGTCGGAGGCTGTTTGGGTCTTTGAGGGATTCGAAGTAAACTAGTGCATTGACCTTCTAGATGTGGTTGTTTTTATGCTGGGGAGAGCTGACTTTTGGGAGGAAATTCAATGGTAGTTTTAGTTGAATAACCTCTCAACTAGGGATGTAACGATATGAAAATTTCATATCACGGTTATTGTGACCAAAATTATCACGGTTATCATTATTATCGTGGTATTGTTGAAATTGTGCTCAAAATGTTCAAAAAGCACTTATACACACACTGAAATAATTTAACCAAGTTGTATTTTAAAAAACAAACAAACAAAAAAAAACAAACAAATAAAATAATAGGCACAATGTATCTTCTGTTGGCAGAAACATTCAAATATTAACCCTTAGTGGTCTGAGCCTATTTTGTCTGTTTTTCAGTACTTTTGATTTTGCCTTTATATACTATATGAACAAATGTTTACTATACCCATGTTTGGGATCTTTTTTTTTCAGCACAACTTCATCTATATCATCTGCCTATTTTTTTTTTTTTCACTTTAACCTACTACATCAACACAAAAGGACAGAAAACACAAAAAATATATAAAATCCGATTTGAAAAATGTATATAATTTATTGCATAAATAACACACAGATGCTTAACGAACCTTTTCAAAGACTTTAAAAGTGAATATCGGTTACAAATATTAGGTATATACAATAAAATTGTAATAAATTAAAACTATACTCAAATATTTGACATAAAAGCAGATCTTTACATAGGCGTTTTCTCTGGAAAAGTGCGGTAATCAAACACAGTTATCACGATAATTAGAATTTAAATGGTAATACTAACCATTGGCATTTTTACTGTGGTTTATCGTTATCTCAGTAATCGTTACATCCCTACTCTCAACTGGCATGTCTGTTTCTGTACATAAAATTTGACACCATGGCAGTGTGGCCCTGTTGTTTATCTGTTGCTAGGTAACCCACTTCAATGATGATTCTATGATTCTGGGCATAGCAACATAATTGTAAGGCTATTGTATTCCAAAATTACTAATATCTCCCAAAAATATTGGTCCTATCAACTTGCTGTTTTTGCTAGTCTCTTCTTTGACCAAAAATACATAAGTAAGCCAAACTGCAGCAGTCAGCTCTTTCCGAATTTTGTGTGATGCCCAAGACACACACACACACACACACACACACACACACACACACACACACACACACACACACACACACACACACACACACACAGACAGAGTCCACCTCCCTTTTATAATATACACTACAACCAAAAGTTAAGGATATTTTTTAATTTTTGGGCTATTTTTTCAGTTGGGATTCTTGCACAGCGCTTTTTACTTTTTGTGTGTGAATTGAATTGAAACACATTTTTTAAATGACCAGACATGGTTTTATTTACAAATGGCAAAAATGACAAAAACATGACTAAAAAAAAAGAAATATCCTTCACTTTTTGTTTGTAGTGTAGATAGAGTTCCGTCTTTTAACTGAAAAACCTCTGCTCAGTTGACTCCAATCACAAACACACTGTGCATAAAACCCAACCTGACAGAAAAAGTTTATTAGGATACCAAGTGAATAACCAGGCAGCAGAAAACGGAGCAGTTTTCAAAATAAATAGCCTCAAATCCTTCCAGACTGCAACTGAGAGTCACTAACTTTCTGAGAGGAAGCAGTGACTTATTCTAAGTTCCAGGAATAATAATGGCTAATGTCCTTTTGGACATTCGATTTCACGCTCTAAGTACAAAACTGCTTTGGCTTTGAAGCCTGCATTTTTTAGGCATCAGCAGAGATTGCCTTGAGGATGCATAATCAATGGCCAAATGCAGAGCAGAAGGTCCTCAGCGACACTGAATATGACTAGGAACTGAGTAAGACTCGGACCTGCAGGTCTGTTAAAATACAGCAGCTGCTTTTGTTTATGTTGATTTGTGAGAAGTTACTTACTGTAAGTCTGACTCAGAGTTTGGAAATAACTCTGAGCTTCTGCTGCTTTAATTGTAAAATATACTCAGGTCAACACACTGTGAATCAGAGCCTGGATCTGAAAGTACTCACACAGACAGATATTTGTCTTTCATTGGATTTATGAGTTGCATGTGTGCTTTTCCAAATTTAACATCAATACTTAAAAAACAATTGAATATCACTTTTCACATGCACTGTTTTCCTGCCTCATCCACGTCCCTTATGTATTATGTACAGATAGATAGGACGCAATGTTTATCTATTGGTTTTCACTGCTTCTTTAATCTTGAATATGAATAAAATTTCATTATATGCCTACTTTGATTAAAAAAATATCCTCTGTCTATGCATGACCAACTATGTCGGCTGTAATGACCCGTTGTCCCCTTTTGAAAATGAGGGCTGCCCTACACCCATACCTGTTGGTAAATGGTCTGTACTAATATAGAGCTTTTTCCACACTTCTATGGTGCCCAAACTACTTATTTGACCTTGAAAGATCTGAAAAATGTAGGTACAACATCATCTACATTTGACATGGCAACTATGATTTGAGCTTAAAAATGAAGGTCAAGGTCAATGCTCAAAGAACTGGGCCAAGAGCTTCCCAAGCTGCACCAAAAGGGTACCAATTGCACCAATTTGACCTTGAAAATGAAGGTCAAGATCAATGCATAGAGAGCTTGTCCCGGAGCTGGGCAAGAGTGGATGATTTGTTGACTAGTAATCATGTTGTCACCATTACTAACGGCCAAATTTGAGGCATCAACCCTGATTTGACCTTGGTGCCCAAAGAACTGGTCCAAGAGCTTCCCAAGTTGGACCAAAATACCAAATGTGGAAGAAACTGGATGATTTAGTGACGTTGATGCCACTGCTGAAAGTCAAATTTTTACACCGTGACCCCAATTTGACCTTGAAAATGAAGGTCAAGGTCAACACTCAAAGAACTTGTCCAAGCGCTGGATGAGAGTGGATGATTTGGTGATGAGTAATCATGCTGACACTGTTACTGATTTTGCCAAATTTGAGGCATCAGCCCTGATTGTCATATCAGTACTGGACTCTTGTATGTTTTGTCTGTCTTGTGTGTCACTTCCTGTTTTATTTTGTAGTTTTTCCCTCATGTGTCTTGTCTGGTGTCTTTACTTCCTTTTGTGTTTACCTTTCACCTGATTACCTGACTCCTCCCTGATTATCTCCACCTGTGTCTCATTGTCTTCCTGCCCTCTTGTGTATTTAAACCCTGTGTTATCCCCTGTTCCTTTGCCAGTTTGTGCTCTACAACTCATTGTGTTCACTTACCAGCATTACTTGGATCCTGTTCGTTTGTCTGCCGTGTTTGACCCGTTTTCGTCCCTCGACCATCGATTCAGCCTGACCTTTTCCTGCCTGCCTGTTCCTGACCTGGTTCGTTACCCGACTTCGTCTCTGCCTGCTCCCTTTTATACCTCAGCCTCCAACGTTCACCTGTGTGTCGACCTCCGCCTGGATATTCACCGTGAGTTTGCCTGTTCCCCATGTACCGTTGCTTTATTGATTGTCTTTCCGTGTATGACCTGGCTTGTCTATTGACCACCCTCTGTCTGTCCCTAGTGGGGATTCCGTGGGGGTTTTCCCGACTCGGCTGAGTCGGCCGTCTGTCAATCCCACCCGCAGTCCAGACGTTTACCCCCAGAACCAGAGGCCTCTCTGAAGTCAAAGATTCTCTGTGTAGAGTTATTTCCTCTGTGAAAGTGTTTAATAAAAACACTAAATCTTATTTGGCATTTGTGGTCTTGCTTTTGGGTTCTGCCTTTGTACTCAGCCTATTACACTGATTTGACCTTGAAAATGAAGGTCAAGGTATATGCCCAAAGAACTGGTCTTAGACCTTCCCAAGTTGTACCAAAATACCAAACATGAGGGAAACTGAATGATTTGGTGAAAAGTAACTGACTGACGCCAATGTTGAAAGCCAAATTTTTACACCATGACCCCAATTTGACCTTGAAAATAAAAATCCAAGTCAATGTCCAAAGAACTGGTCCAAGGGCTTCCAAAGTTGCACCAAAATACCAAATGTGGAAGAAACTGGATGATTTGGTGAAGGGTAACTTACGTTGATGCTGTTGCTGAAAACCAAATTTTGACATCGCAACCCCAATTTCACCTTGAAAACGAAGGTCAAGGTCAACGCTCAAAGAACTTGTCCAAGCACTGGATGAGAGTGGATGATTTGGTGACAAGTAATCACATTGACACTGTTGTTAAAGGTTAAATTTGAGGCATGGACCCCAAATTGAGGAAGAAAATGAAGGTCATGGTTGTTTTTACTTCCCTTGCGGAAAACTGCATCGCACAGCAGTTGCCGAAAACAACTCCCCCTTCCTGAGTCAGCGATGAAAAGGACAATGTGCACCAAATTCGCCCTGCCACACCAGAAGAGCTTCAAATGTGAGCTGCTAACGTCATTTCACTCCTTTAGTTTCGCAAACTTATTCTGATGGGGGATGCAGTTTTCAGCAATACCTGGTGCTGAAAACTGCATCCCCACCTGAGGGTGAAGTAGTTTTCGGCAGTATCTGTTTTTATTGTTATATATTTTGTGTGTTCTATATCTAAGATTTAACTTTTGAAAGTTTTATATACCTTATAGTTTGCACATTTTTAAAATATTAAACAGACAAAAAAACATGGCTGACTTAGGAAGGGGAAGCAGTTTTCGGCATGGAGTAGAATTCGGCCCAACAATGGTTGTTACCCAAAGAACACCAACTACAAGAGCATACCGAGTTTTACTTAAATCCCAAACATGGAAGGAGATCGGATGATTTGCTGAACAGTAATTGTGTTGTAATAGGATGTACGACGCTAAAGGCGTGACTGTACCTGTACGAATATCGTGGCTGATTCCTTCCACAGAGATGATGGCATTCGGTATTCCTCGACCTTGCATGTCTCTGACTACACCTTTGATTCCTCGATGCACCTGTAAATGATGGACAAGACCATGTTTAAGTTCTGCTTCAGCTCTAAAACACTGTGCACAATTCACAGTATAATGAAGGGATGAATAATGTATGATCTCTTCTCTACATCTGGAGTCAATATTTAAAGAAACACTGTGTCTCAACATGAGGTTGGATCCTCTGAAGTTCTCATTTATGGATGACCCCTCTCTTCCTGTCTTTTCTCTTGCCATGCACTGTATTTAGTCATTATATTTTTGTGCTTTTTTTCTCTCTGATCTTAGTCCAGTGTTTTTCAACCTTGGGGTCGGGATCCCACGTAGGGTCACCTGGAATTCAAATGGGGTCGCCTGAAATTTCTAGTAACTGATAAAAAAATTTACAAAAATTAAGACTTAAAAATAAAAATGTACATTATATAGCCTAAATTTCATCTAAAATTAACATTTATGTGCAACATATTATAGCAAACTATTACATGATCAAAAACAAATTAATTTTAGCAAAAAAAAAAAAAAGTCTCAGTTTTGAATATCCGGGGTCATTTATGAAAATTTGTGAAATTTGGTATGTTAACATGGGGTTGGGAACCACTGGTTTAACCCCTGCATTCAAATGTGTACACTGGTTTCAGATGTTTGTGGCACAAAATTTGATCAGTTTGAGAAAGAACAGACTGTACCAAACAACGTAAAAAGGGGATTGGGAGCAGTTAAAGCAGTGTTTTTCAACCTTGGGGTTGGGACCCCACGTGGGGTCGCCTGGAATTCAAATGGGGTCACCTGAAATTTCTAGTAATTGACAAAAAAAAAAAAATGTTAAAAATTTAAATTTACAAATAAAAATGGACATTGTATAGCCTAAATTTAGTCTAAAATTAACATTTATAGCAGCATATTATAGCAAAGTATTACATGTTCTAAAACAAATTAATTTTAGCAAAAAAAAAAAAGTCTCAGTTTTGAATATCTGGGGTCATTTGTGAAAATTTGTGAAATTTGGGACGTTAACATGGGGTTGGGAACCACTGGTTTAACCTCTTCGCTCATATGTGTACACTGGTTTCAGATATTTGTGGCACAAGATTTTGTCAGTTCGAGAAAGAACAGAGTGTACCAAACCACTTAAAAAGGGGATTGGGAGCAGTTAATAGTGTTTTTCAACCTTGGGGTCGGGACCCCACATGGGGTCGCCTGGAATTTCTAGTAATTGATAAGAAAAAGACAAAAAAAAACCCAACAAAAACAAAAACTAATCAATAAAACATATGCTGCTGACAGTGAAAATTCTGTTAAATTACAGATTTTTTTTTAAAGTTTATATGATTTTTATTTTATTTTTTTTTTAATGTATGATATGACCCTATCCCCTTTTGTTTTTGTTGTTATGGCAGCACTGTTTGTTTGTTTATGTACTTATCTATACCAGTTTGTGTCTGTATATTTGGCTGTTCATAATGACATGTATGTGTGAAGGAACGGAAACTATTTTATTTTTGCTACATATGACATAACCTTCCATTCATGTCTCTCCAGCCTCTTGCTTTATATTTGTATTTATTCTTTTTCTATATTTTTTGGTGTGTTATATGAAAAACTCAATAAAGATATTGAGAAAAAAATATGTTAGTGCTTGTTGGTTGGTGTGTGTGCAATTTATTTATTTATTTTTATAACGTTTTTTTTTTTTTTTTAACATGTATGTGTGAGTTGCGGGGGTTGTTTTGCCTCTGTACCTGCTCCATGAAGACAAGAAGCGACTCGCGATTATTCTCCCACTCTTCAGGCAGTTCGCTCTCATGAGGGAATTTGTCACAACCCACATACATCGACAACTCAAAGCAGTTGGTGTGCAAATAGCTGAAATCATTCATACCTGCCAAGAGAAAGAGAGAGAAAATATCTGTAGGCCAGCGTCAATAACGTTACCTTTTCTTGTTTTCTTTTCTGGCTACAGATTCTTCAAGCAATTGTGATGATTAAAAGAAAATCGTCCGCTCTGGTTTGGTTTATTTTATTTCATTTGCTCTCCTTTGGATTTCTACTCTCGCCTTCAAACTAAAACCTAGAAGCTTTGAAGCCGCCAAAGGGAGACAATACTGAATATGCAGATGTGAGCTAAACAAAGCCACAGCTCAAAGGCTCAAAGCTGAGCAGAGAAATCCTGCATAACACCGTGTTAGGATCAGTCAGAGGGAAAACACCCGGGTGGACACTAACTGCCAGGCGCAGTATGCCAGGATGCCCCGTTGATGGTGCCGTCCTCCTTGGCGAAGTCTTCTCTGTGGCAGACCCGTCGGTTGGCATCAGTCATCAGGCGGTGGGTGGAGGCGTAGGAGAAGGCCAGCCAGCGGAAGACGTGGTCATCCGGGGTGGGGGTCTGCTCTCTGGTCACCCCAAGGGAGCGGGTTTTGTCATACGGGAAGGTCACCACCAGTTCCCCGCCCTGGAGGTTACCGCCGAGCACGAAGGGCATCTTCTCCATCCAGACTATCAAAGCCCGCGTCTCCACGGCAACCTAGAGCGGGGGCCACAGGAGACGAGAGGGGAGGATAATGTAATTCATGCAATCATCTCAGCACTGTGATTGCTAAATTAACTCCCGCGTGCAGAAAAGTATTTCACTGCAGCGAGGAAAGAATGCAGGGTGATGACATCGAACAAAGGGGATATTAGATCAAAAATCCCTTAACATTCCGTATAATTCATTGGTCTTACCTTATTTAAGTTACTGTTTGGAGGTATGGGGAAATACATATGTAAGTTCATGACAAAGACTTTATATTAGGGATGCACTGATCAGGGCTGAATGATATGGACAAAATTTTATATCTCGATATCGATACGATATGACTACGGGTTCGGTGAAAGCCAAGCATTTTTCAGAAGAATACAAACATCATAATACAAAAGAATGTGGAAAATGCAGTTTCATTTATAAGAACTCACTGCCAGTCATCAACATTAACATAAAGTACGAATAAATGAAATTTCTTGTGACTTCCAGAGCTGTACAGGGTGGGGAAGCAAAATTTACAATATTTTGAGGCAGGGATTGAAAGACAGTGTATGACCAATTAGTTTATTGAAAGTCATGAGAATTTATTTGCCACAAGAAAATGTATATAATAGAAAATGTTTTTATTCTATGTGTCCTTCTTTCTCAATAACTGCCTTCACACGCTTCCTGAAACTTGCGCAAGTGTTCCTCAAATATTGGGGTGACAACTTCTCCCATTCTTCTTTAATAGTATCTTCCAGACTTTCTCGTAATAGTTTTGCTCATAGTCATTCTCTTCTTTACATTATAAACAGTCTTTATGGACACTCCAACTATTTTTGAAATCTCCTTTGGTGTGACGAGTGCATTCAGCAAATCACACACTCTTTGACGTTTGCTTTCCTGATTACTCATATGGGCAAAAGTTTGTGAAAAGGTATGGATAATAGTGTTAGGTATGATTATGACATCAATATATGTTTGGTTTTAAAACAATTGACGTAGTGCCTGCTGAGAAAAAACAACTAAATGTTCATTGTAAATTTTGCTTCCCCACCCTGTATATGCAGGGCGAGCGCGGGGGAAATCTATTTCCTTTCTATCGTTGCGTTTTCGATATTAATATCTTGAATGTTCATATCTAGATATTGATACAATAACAATATATCTTTCAGCCCTAGCACCAATACCACTTTTTTCCAGACCGAGTACAAGTACGAGTTCTTACATTTGAGTACTTGCCGATTCAGAGTATCGATACGAGTACTTAACCCTTTCATGCATACTGGTCACTCCAGTGGACAGTTATTCTCCAGCTGTTCTCTTGTATATTCATGGTTTTTGTTGTTTTATTTCCATATCAGCCAACACAGTGGACGCTTACGCACCATCTCATACACTGACATTCATACCATTACTGAAACTGTCCTGTTTTTAATAAACCTGATCTGCAGTAGGGTCAAAACACGGTATTCAAAATCTCTCTGACGAGACATTTTAGAGACAATTTTCAGATTAGTGTTGGTAAATGACCCACATTTTTACTTTTAAATTAATTTTTTCTTTAGTTGGACTGTGGTGGAAAAATTTACTTTTTATATTTCATACTCTTTATATTTTATACTGTTAGTACATCTTCTTTTAATGCTGAGTCATTATTCATTATGTGTGATGTTTACCACTCTGTAACACCCCCAACCCAGGAACGGAGTTCTTGCCTTGAGTTAAAACCCAAACACCTAAATGTCTGAATGTGTAGATAGAGAATGGCGCCTGCACTCCAGATTGGATCCAAGCAAGGTTAGAGTGGAGAGGTCATCATGACCTCTTCACGGAGCAGAGAAGGAGTAGTATGGGGTGGTACGATGTACGTAAGGAATGACATCATAGTTTGAGGGGGTTGGATTTGGTTCTATATAATCTTTAGTTTTCTCTTGTTTAATCAGACTTCACTTACAGAGTTTCTCTGTGACTGACTTCTCAATAAATGCATTTATTTATTTTAACTCTAACTTTCTCTCCGCCTCTTTGTGTGTGGGTTATCAGTTGAACATTTCCATAACAGGACCATAAGGGATTATCCAAAACAAGGAGCTACTTTATATTGAAGTAAATGTTGGAATGGCAATCAATTAAAGTTTGCTCTCTGATGGGACATTACTGTGTTTTGACCCAGTAACATGTTTGAGTGTAAATCAATTACTAATTCTTATTAGGCTGTAATTAACAGTTTTCTTACACAAAAAGTTTTTTTTTTGCATATTATCTCCATGAAGTAAGTAATAACTAGTATTAGAGTAGGTTAAAATGTGAGAAAACATCAGATTAGCTGCAAGACAAATGTTTTTATTTCATAGTTTTCACACAGTATATCATTTTCTGATATTGCGATTTAAATACATGTTTCTTTGCTTCAAAAATTAACCACATGGTGTCTAGGAGAGTGGATATTTTTGTAACTCCACAAAAAAATTAGGTTCATTAAAAGATATTAAATCACTTTTTTTGTTGTTTTTATGCCTAAAGAGGAATAAAAATACTCAGGAAAAAAATCTTGACTAAGGTTCTTATAATTCATGCATGAAAGGGTTAAAGGTTGTTTAATCCTCCTGCATTTTTGGTGTCTGATTTTAAAACACATGGCTTGCTGTTTCTTTGTGAAGAGAATACTTTTGTGGACTAGAAATTATGTATGGGTAAATTTGACCCTTTTAGGTATAGAGCAATTTCTGGCAGTTCTAGAAATAACTGTATAACACCAACTAAAACAGAAAAGGAATATGGAGTTGATCCCTGTGCAGTTTACAGATGTAGATATGAGTCATTCTAATATTCTGAAAACACAACACTTCCTGTCTATTGACTTAAAATTTTTTTTTTTTTTATTGTGGCTACTCATGTCATGTGCTCCATCTGACAGATCGAGGACAAATATGTGATTGACAGCTGTAATTACCAATCGCTGATGAGATTTTGTCAGATGTAAATCAATTACTAATTCTTATTGGACTGTAATCAACAGTTTTCTTACACGAAAAGTTTTTTTTTTTTTTTTTTTGCATATTATCTCCATGAAGTAAGTAATGACTAGTATTCGAGTAGGTTAAAATGTGAGAAAACATCAGATTAGCTGCAAGAAAAATGTTTTTATTTCATAGTTTTCACACAGTATATCACTTCCTGATGATGGGTTTTAAACACATGTTCCTTTGCTTCAAAACTTAAACACATGATGTCCAGCTGAGTGGACATTTTTGTAACTCTGTGAAAAATAGGTTCTTTAAAAAATTTCAATCACATTGTTTTTTTCATGCCAAAAGAGAGAGACACATTTGCAGTTTTCAGTATTTATCGATTATTCTGATAGTATTTTACTGGTCTGATCCACTTTAGACTGAAATGACCTAAAATGATTTTAACATCCTCGACTGGTAATATCTTCAGTGTAATTTTTGCATTTCACAAATTCATCCAAAGGGCCGGATTGGACCCTTTGGCGGGCCGGATGTGGCCCCCGGGCTGCATGTTTGACACCTGTGTTCCAAATACATACATACATACATACATACATACATACATACATACATACATACATAAATAAATGCTAGTGCCCTCACTCTCACATGCTGTAAACTAATTTCACTAATGTTTATTTTATAAAATAATTAGATTTTCATCGAAAGGTGGCGAGCCACCTACCATCTACCGACTTGTTTTCGCGTTTTAATCGTGAAACTTATAGTCATTTCTATCTTTAAGCACCGGTTGGGATCATAAGCGAGCCAAACGAGGACAGTTTTCACAGTTTCCTGAGCACAGATGGGGATCCCAGCTCTGCAGCTGCAGCAGTAGCTATTCTAGAGGCTGTGTGTGACTCACTTGTGGCTCTCGGTAACGTCAAAACACTCGTGAGGCTGAGCTTTTAATAGATCGCCGGGTATATTTTCGCTCACAGCCCCTTCGTCACAAATGGGAAATGCACACGCTTCTCCCAAAATAGACACAGCTGATGTGCCCACGTTGGCTGATTTACCCTTTTCATAGAATGCGAGATTTAGTTTACGCTGCAAAAAGTGACACCTAATCAAGATGAAATATTTTGGTTGAAGGCGATGTGATGGGGTTTTGTCTAGTGAGATGTTTCCTCTTACCAAGCAGTTTTTATTCTGTTTCAGCTTTTTTCCACCTAATTATATTAATACATGTTGTCACGCAGGTTTTATTACTATGGTTTTTTGTGTAATGCATTTTGCACTTTTTATAAGATTGAGGCAACTGATTCTGATGAGTAGTGTTGAGATGTTTTTTTGTTTGTTTGTTTTGTAATTCAACTTTTTATTAGAGTTTTCACTTGCTACATGACAATCATACAATGTTGCTTAATGTTAACAAACAGGGCTTCTATACATACATACATGAAAAGTATCAAAAATGCTACAAAGCGTGGAAGTTCTTGAGAAGAAAAAATGAATAAATAAATAAAAGTCGAAAATTAAAACAGATAAATAAGTAAATGGTTGTGATGGTTTTGAACATTTGATCTCCATGTGAATGGTGGGTTATTTGTTCATAAATCCATATTAAAATAGACAAAATAACAGGATTCTTACCACACACACCATAAAATGTCTTAATATTACGATGTACTATGAAAAATAACCCTTAAAGTTCGGACTAGATCCTGTAAAAATAGTTTATTCACAATGCATCTCGGTATAAACTCTTTAAAGGGTCCATTATGTCACATTTACAAATATATATTCATTAGTTTTCATCATATGAAATAACAACTGTTATATTTAGGTTTAAAATGAGCTATTTATGCTTACAGTGAAAGTAGGTCACCATTAACGCTAGAACGCCAAATGTATCATATTTGGTACATGAGTTTTGAAGCCCTCTACATGATCAGTATGATATTTTTTTCTTGATAAACCTGATGTATACAATTAGATACATACAATACACAGATAATCCACCAGGGGGAGGAATTCATTCACCAGAGGCCTTTCCAGTGACACTACAAGACAGAATTAATTAATTAATTAATTAATAACCCTTTAACGCCAAAAGTATCATATTTATATTATTTTTTCATATTGTATTTATTGTACCCTGCCTGTCGCACTTTGAGATTTTTAGATAAAAAATGTGAAGTGCATTACAAATAAAATTTATTATTATTATTATTATTATTATTATTATTATTATTATTATTATTATTATTATATTTGATACATGAGTTTTGAAGCCCTGTACATGATCAGTGTGATATTTTTTTCTTGAAAAACCTGATGTATACAATTAGATACATGCAATACACAGATAATCCACCAGGAGGAGGAATTCATTCACCAGAGGCCTTTCCAGTGACACTACAAGACTGAATTAATGAGGAAGGAGGCAGAACTTTGACAATTTTGAAAAGGAATTACCAATTTGTTTGACTTGTTTGTGTTATATTATGTTTTTGTTTGTTCAAAAATAATATTTGAGCATTGAGACCCGATGTATCAAATATGATTCAAAATTGAAACTCATATGTGGAAATTGATATTTGAAAAAAAAAATTGTCTTGGTTGTTCAGGAGGACCAATAAAGGCTCCAAGTTTCAAAGAACTGGAATTTTCTGTCAATGATTTAATGGTTCAGGCTTTACAGGGTTAAAATCCACCATGATTCTACAGTCGTTTCCTCTTCTATTTTCTGTTTTATAGCTGATGGTGGTTAATTATATCAATACAATTTTGTCACTCAGGTTTTATTATTATGGGTTTTTGTATTTTAATGCTATGTAATAAAATACATCATCATTAACCATTCAACTGATCAGTTCATGATGTATTCTGTGCAGAATGAAATATTATTAATGCTCAAATTCATGAAAGCATTGAGAATTTAATGCCACTGATACAACGAGGAGTGAAAACATCACATAATATATTGGAGCTATAATTTTATTTAATTATAGAGCAGCAAAAGAAAATAGTCACAGTGTTTATCAGTGATAATCCCCAAAATTATGTTTGAAAACGGCCAATTTATGAGATAATGAAAGAAATGAATAAAGAAAATGCATTCGGGAATCAAAATCAATAGTAGAAAGGTAAATTTAATGATACATGTTTAATGTGATGATGATGATGCAAAACGCTGTATGTAATTTACATTTTTAGCATTTCTGATACAAACCGGGTATGAAAAGGTAAACCTCATTGACACATATCAACTGGACCTTTGTTAACTTTAAGTAAATTCCTTATATTACCACAAATGCAGCATATGAGAGATAATATAAGACGCTGCTTCTAACCTTTGGGTTGCATTAAAAAGTAATAAATCAGGAAAGGAAGTGTTCTCTGAGGACCATGAATGCCATGCAGCAGAATGTCAGACTGTTTCAGAGGAAAGCCCAAAGAGGTCGATATCACTGCTGCGGCTGAACATAAATGCCATTTATCTGTCCATTTATTAGAGCACATGCCCTGAGCTCTTCCTCTACAGCTGTGTTCTCTGAGGAGTCGTATGCAAATGAACCAGAGTTTGATTTTAGTAACTTTTAAGTATTGGAAAAGAGAAAAGAGAATGGAAATACATGTCTTTCCAGACTCTTTATAGTGCTTCTCATCTGTTTTGGAGAAGACAGAGAGAGAAGCCAAGCATTTTTCTTATTTATTTATTTTATTTTTTTAAGATAAGATAAAATAAGATAAGATATTCCTTTATTGATCCCACAATGGGGAAATTCACAGTGTTATCAGCAGCAAACATACACATAAACATACACATATGCGTAAAACAAAGTCATATAGATTTGAATAAAAAAAAGTGTTTAAAAGGAGAGTGCAAATACAGTTTGATATGAATGTAGTGCAAATGGTTATAAATATAAAAAAATATCTAAATACGGATTTTAATATATACAGATTTGGACAGGTGCGGTTTTAAATATATAAATATGGTGCCTATAGACAGTGATGGACAACATAAATGGAATGGAAGGATTATTTATACTTTTTAAAGATAAGACTTTATTGGTCCCACCATGGGATAATTTCATGCACACACAAGTGCAATGAAAAAGACAGCTAGAAAAAAAAAAAACACAAGTGAGAAATGAAATATAAAAGAAAATGAGAAATTTGGTATTTATATAAATATTTATATAAATAGAGAATCAGAATTTAACATTTTTGAAATCTAAGTAGTATTTACATATTTACTTTGTGATTACACATGTACATGGTGGGGTGGGGGGTGGGGTTAGGTACCAGGGTGCAATTTGCTGGGGAGGATAGGGAGGATCAACCCCCCCTCTGGTTTTTACACTCCTACCTCTGCTCAATGAATTTCATCCTGTGGGGGGGCAACCAACCTACTTAATTCTATATTTTTTTTTACAAACATTCCTAGTTGCAATACTTTCATTTTTTTTATTTTTTCTAAGGTAAATAAATGTGCCTTCTTACTGTTATTTGTTGTGTCTTGTAATTTCTTGCACTTTTTCTTGCACAATTTTCTTGCACTTGCACTCTTTAAAAGTTTATATTGCATTCTAAAACAAACAAGCAAACAAACAAAAAACTGTTGTTGTGCAATAGTTGCAGTTTGATTGTGTGTGTAAGTCAAAGCTGTATTTTAGAATTTGGTATTATTTATTTTCTTTTATCTATTTTTAGTATTTTTATTTGAAAGAAAACTTGCATTTTTGCAGCAAAGACTGCCTCCAGTTTTGTTTTACTTACGCAATGACAAAGATTCTATTCTATTCTATTCTATTCTATTCTATTCTATTCTATTCTATTCTATTCTACATATGCATCATCTATGTAGAACCTTTAACCTTGGACTTGTAGATAAAACCTTTTTTTTTTTTTTTGCTCAAGGTCTTTTTTTAACCTCCGCCAGGGGGTATTGTGATCACTTTGCTTTGTGTGTTTATTTGTTTGTTTGGTTGTTAGCAACTTTACGGGAAAACTATGCCAACCATCTTTACCAAATTGTCCCCACAGATAGGCCTAGGCCCTGGGACCAACCCATTAAATTTTGGGCCAAGTAGGCCAAAGTTCAAGGTCACAGCAAGGTCACAAAATCTCAAATTTTCCTATCCCTCATCATTGAGCAATTTTCGAAAATTCATGAAAAATTCAAAAGGACTCCGATTAGCCTCTAATTTGATCCACCTGTTGCTTATAACAATATCTTGTATCTGACACAAAATTGTCCACATCCACTGTGGAATGTGGACTCTGTGGACATTTACATTTAACATTGAAAATCCCATTTACCACACATTTTTCATTATAACTCAACAAATATTGATTGGAATATAATCTAATTTGACATACACATGACTGGTACCAAGCTTCAACTTTTTCTGCTGTATGGAACAACCTGGAAACTGTTTAATTTAAAAAGAAATAGTCGATCCACACATGCACACTGTTCGGGGTGCTTGGCGGAGGTTTGCGTTCTCTGAACACTTGTTTATTTTCAAATTTCAAATTTATAACAAGACACATACAACTTTAACAAGAAACTGTTGTATCAAGTTCCTATCCAACTGCCCCCCAACCCTCTCCACCCACCCCAAGTACTGGACCTTTGTTAAGTTTATATACAGGGTGGGGAAGCAAAATTTACAATATTTTGAGGCAGGGATTGAAAGACAGTGTATGACCAATTAGTTTATTGAAAGTCATGAGAATTTCAATCTTCAAATCATATTTTACTGCATTTCTAACGCTCTTGTTGTCTACCTCAAGTTCAATTGCCATTTTTCTCATGGACTTGGTTGGATCCTTTAGGATTTTGGATTTGAGAGCTTTAATAAAAGCTTTGGTACGTTTTTTGTTGCTTCCTCCACTTCCAGACTTTCTGGTAATAGTTTTGCTCATAGTCATTCTCTTCTTTCCATTATAAACAGTCTTTATGGACACTCCAACTATTTTTGAAATCTCCTTTGGTGTGACGAGTGCATTCAGCAAATCACACACTCTTTGACGTTTGCTTTCCTGATTACTCATATGGGCAAAAGTTTGTGAAAAGGTATGGATAATAGTGTTAGGTATGATTATGACATCAATATATGTTTGGTTTCAAAACAATTGACGTAGTGCCTGCTGAGAAAAAACAACTAAATGTTCATTGTAAATTTTGCTTCCCCACCCTGTACAGCCAGACATAATATATGTACATACCAAAAATATATAAACCTCCTTCAAATATATGTACAGACACATACATATATATATATATATATATATATATATATATATATATATATATATATATATATATATATATATATATATAAATGTACACGGTTTTTTACGTAACAATATCTGAGAATGAACAGCTAGATGTTTAAGTCTAATGTGGAAATTTGATTCTGGAAAAGTACAATGTGTATGTGTAGGAACCATAGCTCTACTGGAGGGATACTGAGGAGTGTCCCAGGAAATATAACCCCTTGATTTTTGTCCTTGGTTTTGTCCTCTGACAATTCCAGGTGGAATCCTAGACAGATGCCTGAACCAATGTAACTAAAACTACTGGCGTGAACTGACATGTGATGGGTTCCGACTCACCGAGGCGTTTCTGGACTGGTACCATTCTGGAATGGCCACGTGGTGGTTGAACATTTTGCGAGGAATCCACTTCTTGGCCTCGGCTTCCCACAGTACGGAGTTGAGATCGGGGAAGTTGTGGTGGATGTCGATGCCATCGTTGCTCCACCGTCCCAGAGACCAGCCGCTGAGCTCTGAACCCTGGGTAAAAAAAAAAAACAAATGGAATGATAGTCACACACATTAACTGCAGTTTTATGATCCTTTAACGTGGGCCATTTGGCTTGGAACGGTGGCACCTCACTTGTGACCATATTTAAAGAAATCATCTCCGCTGCCCTTTTACTCATCATAAACACAGGAAGTTCATCCAGTACTTGGCAACTACTACACAAGTACTAGACTGAAGTAATTATTGTCCTCTAGGGGGCAAACTGACTTGAAAACTACTCCCAAAGGCACACATTTTAATTACACATCCAGGGGGTTATCTGAATGCCTAATGAAGGTTCCTCTAATGTTACTTCGTCTTTTGGCTGTGGTTCGGTCCTCAGGGAAACAAGCTTGCCTCAGATGTTCTTCACGTTTCTTCACCAAATACCTGTTTATTTGGGGTGTTTGACATTTTGTGCTGAACAAGTAGCTTGTGTGATAATAATATCTGTGTGTATCAAGGTTATTATCATTAACGAAAACTAACGAAATGACGAAAACTAGAATTGAAAAAACATTTTCATTAACTGAAATAAACAAAAAATATAATTAACAGAAAAAAAAAAAAAACAATAACTAACTGAAACTGTATTGTGTGCTATATTTTGTCTTTAGGGTCAGTTTTGTTTACACTGTCATCTATGTTTGCAAAATGAGTTTGCATTTACTTAAGTTTACTCATTGATTTAAAAAAAAAAAAAAAAAAACGTAATCATTTAATTTATGAAAAAGTGTAAGGCTTTATATCATTTGATTTGTATTATTTTTTACTTTTGATTTTTATTTCAGGTATCATATTTTATTTTGTTTTTCTGTGTATTGTTTATTTTTGAGGAGGTATTTACATCAGTCTTTTTTGGCTTCTGTCCTCTCCTGCACAGTGGTGTTACTTGCATGGAAATTGTTTGTTTAAATCTTTTTGATCCTGTGGTTTGTGATGTGCAAATCAAATAAATAAATAAAATTATTTTCAGTGTTCTACCTCTACATTTCTGAAATGTTGTCACATTCTGACCCCGTTAAACTAGGGCTGTCAAAACTAAGATGCTAACGCGGATTAATCCAACATCATGATTAATCTGATTAAAAATTTTAACGCAATTAATGCATCTGTAGTGCAGAATGACTCTGAATGTCTCTGCCAACAGATTTGGGTCAGTTTGTCCAAGTAGAGTTAGCATCACACATACGCAAGTGGGCAGTTGATCCGATAGTGACAGGCAGCAGAACCAACCCATAAAGATGGAAGATGATAAACAGCATGTTGGATGAACATGTGAATATGAAGCTGGAGATTATTTCTTAACTCTTTCGGTGCCAGACAGTTAAGGGGCTAATAAGCCTTAAAAGTGCCACAGAATTTGGCCGTTTTTCAGTATTTCGCGTCGTTTTTATAATCGAAGTCTGAATCGTCATCAGAACTCATTTTCTAGCAGATGGGACTGTTATGACAGATCGCTGTGTTTATGATATTACTACAAAATGGCCATCTAATTTGCATATGATTTCATTCATAAATTCATTCATAAAATTTCCCAAGCAGAAAACGCAACGCGAGCTCTTCCTTGGTCAAAAACCGCTCAGTAACATCTGACTGATTGCTACTTAGATTCAAAACGCACCGGACGCAGCCGATTCATTATTGATTGTAATTTGCAAGAAGATTTGAAAGAACGTCATCGAAATGTGAGAAAGAAATGGGGGTGGATGGTTTGTTTGTACACAAACATGGCGTGTTCTCCAAAGCCGATCTGATCGGCCCATGGCACTTTAAAGGTTGTATTCGTAAAGCCGATTTAATCGGCCCATGGCACTGAAAGGGTTAAATACGAGCTGTAATTAAAATTAAAGTTGTTCTCCGAAGAGGGGTGGTGGTGGTGGGTTTAGGAAAAAAAACAAAATAAAAAAAAAAAACCAGCATGTTGGCCCTCTGGATGGAAATATGAGAACAAAAAAACCAAGACGGAACAGTCAACCGACATAAATTATTATACACACTCTGCAGGAAGGAGTTTTCTTTTAACCAAAGCACTTCCATCTTAAATACCACATTAATGCAAAGCATATGTTAGTCGGGGATTCTGCTAGCACCTTGGCTAATGTATTATCTGGCTTGCTACAAACATGTTAAGTGCATATACAGGGGTTGGACAAAATAATGGAAACACCTTCACCTCAAGATGATAATGCCCCAACCCATACAGCTAGAATTGTTAATGAATGGCATGAGGAACATTCTAATGAAGTTGAGCATCTCGTATGGTCGGCACAGTCCCCAGACCTCAACATTATTGAGCATTTATGGTCAGTTTTAGAGATTCAAGTAAGACGTCGATTTCCACCGCCATCGTCTCTAAAAGAATTGGAGGGTATTCTAACTGAAGAATGGCTTAAAATTCCTTTGGAAACAATTCACAAGTTGTATGAATCAATACCTCGGAGAATTGAGGCCGTAATTGACGCAAAAGGCGGACCTACACCATATTAAATTATATTTTGTTGATTTTTTAAGGTGTTTCCATTATTTTGTCCAACCCCTGTATATTCCCTTCTTTCTTGAGTCTGTCTGTTCTTGCAAAATGAAACACGATTTATACAGATTGAAAATGACTGATATTTAATCGAAATGTATCCACATCAACCCTGGGATTATTCTGCTTCAAAATTTTAATCGTTTAACAGCACTACTTCAAACCAATAACCATCTAGTTTCTTCACCTCTCACTAAATCCCTCTTCACACAGGACTAGTATAACCCCTGGACCCCTGGTGATTCATAAATTAACTTCCACATACGTGTTTCATGTGACAGTAGATAAGCAGTCTTTTACTCAAATTAACCTCCATTATTCTCAGTCTCCTGGGCTGTCATTCTAATGTCATGGGAAGATTCACCACTGACAGATAACTGCTGAAATGTAGAAAAATGTTCCTTTACTATATCCTGTCTTCCATGTCATCCATCTCATTATCTTTTAAAATGTCACTTTTGTGTATACTGATGCTCTTATTGTGACATGAGCCTGAATTTCCTCCCAAAACACTTCAAGCTTGCATTTTTCATTACCAGTGCAGCCTCCATATTCCGAAAACAGGAAATAGGATGAATAAATTTATGGAGGAAACCACTGTTGAATACCACACCAAATGACAGTGATGGCGTTTTAGTATTTCTTAAATTTGCACGGGATTAACCCTTAAAGATCCAAACAGCCACTGACGACCAAAACCATCTACTGATGTAAAATGTTGAATATCTGTTGATCCACCAGTCCTATCAATGTGTGTTAGTAATTGGTGTAAAATGCAGTTTGTCATCTTTTCATGGTCACCAGATATGACCCATTTGGACGTTCAGAGGCTCCGTAGTTACCGTGGAAACACTGTCGTCTTCTACAACATTGATTCACCAGTAAAAACCCATGGAGTTGGATCAATGAGAGTGGATGGATGCGCAGGTATTGATATATTTGTTGAAACTGTCACTTCTTCCTCAGTTTTCTCTGTTTGTGATAATAATCTTTGAATTTACTCTGAGCTTTAATGAACATCAACATGGTCAGTGGATTAAATATAGAAAAATACCTAATTTACACTGAAAAAACACTAAATACAGAGGATAATATTATACACTGTAAAACCAGATTAGCTGAGTTTACTTAAAAAATCTCAGGTAACTCGTTGCCTTAAAAAGTTTAAGTAATGAGTAATGAAAACTTGAGTTGTATTAAACTTAAATGCTTGATTTGAATGGAATTGCTAGTGATGTGACATTCACAAATGAATTGAATCTTTTGAACGGCTCTTTGAAATGAACGATGGGAACCGAGTCTTTGTAAAGAGCTATTCATTTTTTTAATTTTTTTTTTTAAAGGAGGGAGTGTCCAATTGCCTGTCAATTTACCAACATACTGTTCTTGTTCTGAGAATTGCACTATAGTTCAGGTATTTAAGCAAATGCAGTGATTAATCACTGATTTGTTTTGTGCAGTTTTTTCCCGTATGTTTACACACATTTATTGCTCTTGTTTTGAGGAGAATAAAATGTTATTTCATAAGACAATGTTTTATTTTCTTCTTCATTTTTATACTACAGACTAGTCCACATAATGTACCGTGATGTTTTTGGTCATATTCCAGCATTTGCCTAATGTCACCTCTCATGTCATGTATTTAGCCCACACATTTGAACTAACTATTCTTTTTTACAGTAAGATAATATTTACTGCCACGCCAATTAAACACCTTTAAAATGTAATCTCAATCATCACATGTAGCCTATTTAGTCATTAAAACATTGGTGTTTCAAAAGAAAGCAAAAAACATAAAAGAGCCAATCTGTTGAACGACTCTTTTCAGTGAGCGGCTCCTGATTGAACGGCTCCCTTCAAAGAGCCAAAAGTCCCATTACTATACAACACACTAAATGCCAAATTAATTTAACTTAAAATTTGTTGCAGTGTCAATTGCTTTGCTTAATCATTAACTTAATATCATCAGTTCATTGTACTCAAATCCAAGTTGATTTAAATTAAAAACTTTTGCAATATAAATGGCTTTGTATAATTATCAAACTTAATATATTGTAGCGTGGATGAAAGTTGGGCAGGAAGTTAGCTCAATATAATTTGCTAGTACAAAAGATGCTTTCAATTTGTCAAAGCATAAAGATTTACATTGAATAAGAACAAGTTCAGATGAACAGTAAAGCCATTGTTGGGCCTATGGCTCTCACTCATGGTGCAGCTCTACAAAATACAAAAACAAACACAAAAAGGCCAATAAACACTGCTATACACACATTAAATCCAAATTAACGCTAACACCACAACCCCGCTGAACCCCTGCACAGAAAAATAACACATTTTCAACAACATACCCAATACCCGCAATGCGGAGATAAAAAGGTGTGGTCATGACTAAAACTTAGTGATTTAAATCCATTCAACTTAAACTTTTTCATACTTTTCACTATGTCTTCAAATTAGTAGAATCTACTGAACGATTAATAGTAATCTCATGAAACTTAAATCATTTAAGTACAAGCATTTTAGTAAATACAAAGTACAGGCTTACAGTGTAAATCACTCAAGAAAGGTTAAATAGTGCAAAAAATTAATTTGGGAACTGCCAACAAAGTAGCGGTGGGTCTTTATGGGTTAAAATCAACAATTATTACAAACTATCTGAGGCTCACAGGTAGTCGTAATTCTGTGCATATAGGCCTAAGGGTTAAATAAGTGATATTTTGATCATAAAATTACAAATCAAGGAGAATGAAGAGTCCTACAAGCTATAAATGTGAGTGCTAATATTTGTCTTCCCATAGCATATTTGATAAACTAAAAACAAAACTGCGTATGCAATCTTTCTGACTTCTCTGATGTTTCCTAATGGACTGAAAACTTACAATACATGCAAATTTCAGGGCTTAGAGATGAGAGATGAGTATAGTATGGTGGTTATACTTGCACATCAGGCCACCAAATGCAATGATGTAATTTACTTCAAAGCATCCAAGTATTTTCCGACTTCTCTCTTTCATTAATGTCCTTGTCTTTATCTATTTGCGTTCTATTTCTATGGACTCTTTAATCTGACAGGCCTGCTGCTGATTTAGGACCAGACCCAATAACACGTGTTCTCGTGCCGCGGCGGCAGCAGCACAGGCATCCCCGGACCATTTTAGAACATACATTGTTTTTGAGGGTCATAATCTAATACTCCACCAATTTTAGGGCTCTTATCGGGATAAGACGCACCTGTTTGAGTAAATAGGGTGCTATTTTCTCCCGCAGTCAGCGCAATGATATGAGGTCACTAATGGCCGTCTTGCAGACCTACCACTTCAAAGGCTTTCTCGTACCCATCAGGGTTGACAGATGGCAATAGATGGATTCTGGTCTCCTCCACCAGGTGACGGATCCGTTGGTTGCCAGACAGATACTCTAGACAGATGAACTGCATCAGGAGGAGGAGCAGCTCCCGTCCCAGCACCTCGTTACCATGGGAACCCGCCGTGTAACGAAACTCGGGCTCACCTTGTCAACAAGTTCATCCAAAGATGGGTGGGGGGGGGTAGTGGTGGAAGAGAGTGAAAGATTAAATATGCAACCGGTCTAACTATAGCAACACAGAAAAACACCCAGACAGGAACACGGTGTGAGTTCAGTGGACATTAAATTGAGTAATTACGTTCATTGGTATTAAAGTAAAGTGCTCCCATGAGGCTTCTCACCAACTTCATGCTCTCCTGGGTTGTCGGAAATCTCAATGGCGTACAGCTTCAGGCCATTATGACTCTTTCCTATGTTATAGATCCGGGTGATGTTGGGGCACATTTCATTAACCACCTTCATAAGCTGTGGAGGGAAAATAATGAAGCATCAACTCTTGATGTATTATGGGAAAGTCTACATAAAATTTCCTGACATTAATATGTTGAATGGCCTTGACTTGACTGTTATCATGACTGCAAACAGCACACATTTCACCCACTATGTGCATTTGACACTAATGTATGTCTGTAGAGTCATCAACGCTCATATTTTAACGGTTCAGTGTGTTATATATGGCGACATCTGATAGTGAATTGCAGATTGTAGACTGCAACCATCTGAAAACCTCTCCACCCTCACCAATGATGGTCAAGAAAAACTACATTTCCTCATTAGAGCAAGTATTTGTTTTGTGCTTTTGGTAGAATTACAGAATATCTATTGGCTAAAATTTACTTAGGGGGTCAAATGAGTGGCCATTTTTGTCAAAAAAAAAAAAAAAAGTTGTAAGAAATGCATAGAACTGTGTTGAAATAATGCTAATACATTTGTGCACAGACTACTGATATTATTTGACAGTTGAAGCTCTATTTTCAGAAATATTGGATTTTGAATAGCACATGTATGTGAAAACTTTTGCAGGTGGAAAGACGTGACATTACCCATGATGATCTGGTCAGTACCAGTACTTTATTAGTAATAAACTTATATACTTACTGTTGCTAATTCTCCTCTTATTCATAAATGTTAGTATTGTGGATCTAAAACAAAAACAGCTGACACAAAAACACAAAATGTGGCAGTGGACGGATGTGACATGGTTGTTACAGATCCCATCATACTGATGCTCGGCAGCCATGTCACCGTTTACACTAATGATCCCTGTGCAAAAACTAGGATCAGAATTATTTATTGTATAGTTTATCATCAGACTAAAGAGGAAATAACAATATAGAATTGTCTTGTATTTAATTATCTTGTATTTCTTTATAAAAATGCTTATTATTAGAAAATTGTTGATATCAAAAGTGACATGTGACAGTCTTAATGTATGTATTTGTGTAACATAAGTAGGATGGATCAGCACCATACTCCATATTGAACCTGCAAAAATAAAACATGTGATCTGTAGGATAGAATCTTGTAAGAAAAACTAGGGGATCTAAAAGAATAGAATATTTGTTTTTCAGGTAAATTCAGTTAAAATATAACTTGGCCATTTGTGACATGAAAATATAGCATTAATTGTGATGAAATTGGACATTTTTGACCTGAAAACATAGTTCATATGACCATCAACATGTTGCAACAGAACTGAAATCCTGTAAATTTGCAGAACTTGCATTTACCAACACAAAGTTCCTTTGGGGATTCACTTGTATTGATTTCTTATGCACAAAGACAGAAATAAGACCTCTAAGCAAATTTTAGCCGTTATCTATATTAAAATATTGGAAGGTCTCAGAGCATCTTTGTGTGTGTGTATCTGCACAGTTCTGAGAAATTAAGATGTTTTTAACTGGCCAATTTGGTTCCTACAGTTGAGGAATAGTCCCATCTCCACATTAAATATCTCAGCAGGTTGAGAGGACCAATATTTTGGGAATTATTAGTAATTTTGGAATACAACAGCCTTACAACCAAATTGCTATGGCCATGACAGTTGACAGGAAGTGCAGTACTACGCTGCATGATGGGAAATTAAGTTAAAAACAGGAATGACTCATTTACTAACTTCAGTCCTTAGATATCGGTATTAATATGACCCGTGGTTCCTCACAGGTCAATGTGCTAGTTACCTCCGCCAAGGAGGTTATGTTTTTGCCAGGGTTTGTTTGTTTGTTTGTCTATTTGTTTGTTTGTTTGTCTGTCCGTTAGTGTGCAACATAACTCAAAAAGTTATGGACAGATTTTGATGAAATTTTCAGGGTTTGTTGGAAATGGGATAAGGAAGGAATTATTAAATTTTGGTGGTGATCGGGGGTGGGGGGACCCACAGGGGGGGCCACTGATCAGCCTTGGCGGAGGTCTGTGCTCTCCGAGTGCTTCTAGTTATATAATATCACACTCCAGTCAACACTAAAGCATAGACGGTGACAATAATGCCATAACCCTATAACTCCAAACGTATCATATTTGATACATGACTTTTGAAGCCCTCTACATGATCAGTGTGATTTTCTTTTTTTTTTTTTTTTTTAAAAACCTGATGTATACAATTAGATACATGCAATACACTGATAATCCACCAGGGGGAGGAATTCGTTCACCAGAGGCCTTTTCAGTGACAGCAGAACTTTGCCAATTTTGAAAAGGAATTACCAATTTGTGAGTCATGTTTGTGTTATACTATGTTTTTGTTTGTTCAAAAACAATATTTGAGCATTGAGACCTGATGTATCAAATACAAAATTGAGACTCATACATGGGAATTGATATTTGAAATTTATTTGGGGTTGTTTAGAAGGACCAATAAAGACTCCAGTTTCAAAGAACTGGAATTTGCTGTCAATGCTTTTAAAGGTTCAGGCTTTACAGGGTTAAAAACAGGAAATACACAGTTACTAACTTCAGTCCCTAGATATCAGTATTAATCTGACACGTGGTTCCCCACAGGTCAATGCACTAGTTATATAATATTACACTCCAGTCCACACTATTGCATAGTAAGTGACAATAATGCACCTTAACACCATTAAACCGCCATTGGGTCAAATATACCCACTGTTGTTAATTGCACATTTTAATAAAATGGGAGCATAAATGACACTTGTTTATATTTTCACACCATTTACATTTACATATTCAGTGACATTTGTTTCTAAAAGATATTTCAGGTTATATCTCTTTACAATTTTACTGACATCTTTGCAAGGGGGGATCCATAATGGTCCACAACCAGCTCCTTTGTCTTCCTGACATTAATATGGAGGTTCTCCCCACACCAGTCCAACAGATTTTCCACCTCCTGCTGGTACTGTCATCAGGTCTTGTCATCTTGTGAATCTGGACTCACCACAACTGTGTCCTCTGCAATTTTCACTCTATTGCAGTCATATGTGGGTAGATATGTACCTAAAGGGGCCGAGGACGGACCCCTGGGGGAGCAGGTGTTGAGGGTGATGAAAGAAGATGAGAAGCTGTGGATTTTAACAGTCTGTGGTTGGTTTGTCAAGACGTCCAGGACCCAGTTGCAAAGGGAAGGTGTTGGTCCAAGCAGCAACAGCTTATTGATTAGTATCTGTGGAATGATTGTATTGAAGCAGTATTCCATAAGAACATCTGTTTTCCAGGTGGTTTTCAAAGTGTCTGTGGGTCATGACCAGTCACTCAAAATATCATTACTACCGGAGCGATAGCCAATTAATCATTCATGCTTTTTGTTGTTGCACTCTTGAGCACAGTGAAGATGATGATGATGGTCACCTTTTTCAGAAACACTAACATCACAGCCTGAAAGCTTGAGGTGTTGAAAGTGTGTCCAAACTCCTTGAACATAGTCCCTGTGGACCTCTGCAGGGATGTTGTCTGGGCTTGCTGCTTTCCGAGGGTTGATGTAATGCAGTGTTTTCTTCACGTCCTCAGTAAACACATGGAGAGGCAGCTCACCAGAGGAGACGCTGAGCCTGGAGCAGGTGGTGGACTTGGAAGGATTCAAAGAGTGGAGAATGTGTGAAGGACTTTTTGGTTCCGGGGCATTCGGCATCTCTTTTACTGTAGTCGGTGATGGTTTTAAGACTCTTCCACATGCTCCGGGGGTCATTCCTGGAAAATGGCCCAGTATTTTAAGAGCGTACAGTTGTTCTTCACTATAATGCGGTTCACCTTTCGCGGCCTCGCTGTTTTGCAGATTTTTTTGTGTGTAATTTTGCATGCTTTTTTTTTTTTTTTTACAGTGTATGAACTCGCATTGTGTTCTGCGTCCTGATTGGCTAAGGGACTGTAGACCATTGTTAATCAATCTCTTCCGTGCCGTGTCTCCTGTACAGTACAGAATGTGTTCGGCTTGCCAAATTTACATAAATGTTCAATCGCTAGCAGTGTGACTCTGAAGTGCTGTATGTTTGCAAGTTTTCTCCCCGATAAAACCCACAATGTTGACGAAACGTTCTGCACCGACAAAGGAACCTGCGGTCGCACCCAAAAGGCAGAGGAAGACCATCACACAAAAAGTTGGACTTCTGGACATGCTGAAGGAAGGTAGAAGTTATGCGGCTGTATTCTATAATACTGTACTTATTTTTTAAAATCTACGAAGGTTTGAACTTTGAGAATGTTTACACAAGAGAGAAATGTGAGAAAATGTTGATGCCTGTCTGAGAAAAGTGTATAAAGTGTGTGGTGAGGGGTTTTACAGCCTTAAAACATATATAATAATTGTAAAAAATAAAGCTGACTACTTCGCGGATTTCACCTATTGCGGGTTATTTTTAGAACGTAACCTCCGCGATTAGCGAGGGACCACTGTACACTGCTTTTGCTCTTTTAACCCTATAACGCCAAACGTACCATATATGATACATGAGTTTTGAAGACCTTTATATGATCAGTGTGATTTTTTTTTTTTTCTTGAAAAATCTGATGTATACAATTAGATACATGCAATACACAGATATTCCACCAGGGGGGAGGCATTCGTTCCCCTCGCACGTATTGTAGCTTATTTTGACATCGATCCAGCTGATGTCATCATGTCTATGCATGTGCTGATGTCAGCATATCAGTTGCCTCTATATATGTGCCAAGTTTGAAGCAAATTGAAACAAAATTGATGTTTTTATAGACATGTGAAATTTCGCCCATTATAAGTAAAAGGGAGAAGGAAAAAGATTTTAAAAATTCATAAAAAATTTGAACTTCGACCTACTTTTCTCAAAATGTAATCACATCTACTCTGGGTCACTGGCAATCTATAAACCCAATTTGGTATGAATTTGACCAATTATTTTGCTGCTACAGACATGTGAAATATTGCCCATTATAAGTAAATTGGGAAAAAAAGATTTAAAAATTTTAAACTTTGACCTATTTTTATTTAATCCATAATCCTATAATGCCAAACGCATCATATTTGATACATGAGGTTTGAAGACCTCTACATGATCAGTGTGATTTTTTTTTTCCTTGAAAAACCTGACGTATACAATTAGATACATGCAATACACACATAATCCACCAGGGGGGAGGCATTTGTTCACCAGAGGCCTTTCCAGTGACACTACAAGATTGTCATTAATGAGGAAGGAGGCAGAACGTTGCCAGTTTTGAAAAAGAATTACCAATTTGTTAGACATGTTTTGTGTTTCTTCAAAAATAATATTTGAGCATTGAGACCCAATGTATCAAATATGACACACATTTGAAACTCATATGTTGAAATTGATTACACTGTCCAACAAAAAGTAACTTGTCGTCTGCTACTCAAGGAATATGATGTCTTCTTAACTGATTTTTGGTCACTAAAAACGAAACTGCAATCAGAATCTGGCCATCACGTCAGGTTTTTAAGTTATATGCATTTTTATAAAGTAGCCCATATGCGGTATTTGACGATTTATTGTTACGCTATAAAACAGACTTGAATGCTTCATGACTATTTATTTGCATCTTATTTGGCTAACAATGATTGATTGAACATGTGCAATATTGAGTAAATCAAGAACGTGTATCAGAACATGCAATGCAAACTAGAAAAATCTTATTATAAAATAGAACTTAAACACTCAATATCTTAATTATGGCCAATGTCAGTTGTTTTTAAAAGTGTTTGATGCATTTACTCTTACGCTTGTGGGAGGTGTGGGTTTCTCGCTGAAGAAACCAGCAATAATCCCCCATCATATTTGAGTTGAACTGTCCTTGATACCTGTTTTCCATAACTGAAATATCTTGGTGAAACCGTTCTCCATGCTCATCACTTACATCACCCATATTGGGTGGAAAAAAATCAAGATGAGAATGCAAGAAGTGCATTTTAAGTGACATTCTACAACCCATTTGCTGATAGGCTTGAAGCTTGTTGTCAGCTATTTCAGCATACTGTTCACTTCTTTGGTTCCCAAGAAAGTTCTGCACAACCAGCACAAATGCTTCCCATGCTGCAAGTTCCAAAGGACTGAGCCTAGTTTTAAACTCATTGTCTTTCACCATTTCACGTATTTGGGGCCCAATGAATATGCCTGCCTTCAGCTTAGCATCAGATTTCTCCTTGCCAAACTTCCTTTTGAGACACTGAAAACCTTCACCATTATGATCCATTGCTTTTACAAAATTTTTCATAAGACCTAATTTAATATGAAGTGGTGGCAGGAAGATTTTCTGTGGATCTACCAATGGCTTATGCTGGACATTGTACCTACCAATAGTGTGTTCTAGTCTTACAGGCCAGTCTTTCACAGAGTAATGATTTCTGTCATCACGACTGTCCCAAAGACACAAGAAGCACATATGTTTCGTGTAGCCTAACTGCAGACCTGTGAGAAGGGAAACCACTTTGAGATCACCACAGATATTCCACTTGTGAACCGAGTAATTAATCAGTTTCAGCAGAATTTCCATTGACTCGTATGTTTCTTTCATTCCTACAGCATGGGCTAAAGGAACGGATGGTTTAATATTACCATTGTGGAGCAGTACAGCTTTGAGGCTTACTTTGCTGGAGTCAATGAAGAGTCTCCACTCATCGGCCACATGTTCATATCCTAGCTCATGCATAAGACCATTGACATCCAGGCAGAAGCACACATTATTTTCTGTGTTATAGAACACAGCTAAGCTTGTATGGCGATCCCTGAAGTGGGAAATTTTGGTGCCCGTCTGCAGGAGGTTCCACTGTTGTAGTCGAGATCCCAAAATTTCAGACTTTTCTTTGGATAGTGCCAGGTCTCTCACTAGGTCATTGAGCTCTTCTTGACTGAGCAAGTGAGGCTTCTTTTCCTGAAATTCAGGTTCATTCATTTCATCAGCATCAGTTCCATTGCTCTCTTCATCATCAGTGTTACTCTCAATTGCAGCAGCTGCTGGAGGTACTGGCACAGGATTCTCTAAGTCATGAGGAACTGGCTTAAGAGCAGACATACAATCTGGATACACAATGCTTGACTTGTTTTTTTTAGAGAATCCAGCAATATTTGTCCTACAGAAGTAGCAGTCAGAAGCATGGCTTGTTGGCTCTCGCCATACCATTGGCACAGCAAATGGCATACCTTTCCTTTTGCCATTTAACCACTGTGTAAGGCCTGAATTACACACAGTACAACAAATATGGGGTGCCCAGCCTTTATCTTGGTCTCCAACTTTACATCCAAAGTAATACTTGTAGGCAGTTTTCACTCTGTCAGCAAGGTTTTTACGCTGGCCACGTGGAGTGTATTTGCCACAAATATAGCAAAAGTTATCAGGGTGATTTACACAGCAACGCCTCTCCATTTTGCTCTTATTAGTGAAAAAGATTATGTGATTGTAAAACTATATGTTGTAAAATGAAGAGCTATTCTATGCATGAAAGACACCTTAACTTTCAAGAGCTTGCTGAGCCAAAATACTTTTATTCTCTTGCATTTACACGGCCATCATTATTATGCGGTTATTCATTAAAAATAAAGCCTATCTATAACAAGAAATCCTGATGTGCTGGCAAAATTTCGACTTCAGATTAGAACTCAGTGGACATGATATAGCCTATAACACATGTTTTCACCCCAGTAGCAAAATCTCTGTTGACCAGTGTTATTGATAAAACAAAAAAAAAAATTGTTTTGGTTGTTCAGAAGGACCAACAAAGGTACTGCCAGTGCTTCAGCATCAGATATTCCACTTCTTCAGAAGCATGGCTGCTTACCACAGAACAGTTTGTCCACCAGTGTTTGTTGGTGTAGGCAGTGAGTCGCTTTGGAAGAAGAGCACTGCATCTGGCATGTTCTTAAGCCATATATCAGCAGAGGTGCACAGCAGCCCCTCATCTCCTTGTAGCTGGTCATTCAGAGGCTCATTAAGTACATTTTTCTTATTCAGCAAGTGGCCAGAGAGAGTGTTGGTACATCAGGTTTGTCATTAGCTTTTAGCCTGCCTTGTTTTCTAGCTCGTTTGCCCCTCTTCTGCCTTAATGCCACTTCTTATGTCCTCAGGAGCCTCAGTCATCCCAATATTGTCTGGAGCTCCAGTTTAACCTCTACACTGGGGTTCACGAGCCAAAATGGTACAGATGCACAATACATAACCATGTCAACCATGTTATGTAGTATGTACATGAGGAATCTTAACCCTTTCATGCATCGTGGTCACTACAGTGGACAGCTGTTCTTTTGTATATTCCTGGGTTTTGTGGTTTTAGTTCCCTATCAGCCAACACAGTACCATCCCATACACTGCAATTCATACCATTACTGTAACTTTGCTGTTCTTGGTAAACCTGATCTGCACTAACATGTTTGCTAATTGTTTTTAGACTGCAATTAACAGTTTTCTTAAACTTTTTTTTTTTTTTGCATATTATCTCCATGAAGTGGGTAACAATTAGCATTAGAGTATGTCAAAAAGTGAAAAAAACATCAGATTAGCTGCATTAAAATTGTTTTTATTTCATAGTTTTCACGATTTAAATACATGTTTCTTTGCTTCAAAAATTAACCACATGGTGTCCAGGTGAGTGGATATTTTTGTAACTCCACAAAAATTAGGTTCATTAAAAGATGTTAAATCACATTTTTTTTATGCCTTAAGAGGAATAAAAATACTCAGGAAAAAAATCTTGACTAAGGTTCTTATAATTCATGCATGAAAGGGTTAAAGGTTGTTTAATCCTCCTGTGTTTTTGGTGTCTGATTTTAAAACACATGGCTTGATGTTTCTTTGTGAAGAGAATATTTTTGTGGACTAGAAATTATGTATGGGTAAATTTGACCCTTTTACATTTCTGACAATTTCTGGCAGTTCTAGACATAACACTGGATAACACCAACTAAAACAGAAAAGGAATATGTAGTTGATCCCTGTGCAGCTTACAGATGTAGATATGAGTCATTCTAATATAATGAAAACATTTCCTGTCTATTGACTTTTTTCTTTTTTTTATTGTGGCTACTCATGTCATGTACTCCATCTGACAGATAGAGGACAAATATGTGATTGACAGCTGTAATTACCAATCGCTGATGAGGTTTTGTCAGATGCGGCTTGGTATGATGGAAAATGGCTTCACTTTTGAGACCAAATCTACGGCCGTTTCTCAATATCAAGAAGAGAGTACGGTCTTGTGAACTTGGCGAGTACAGTCTTGGTAAGAACGGTCTCAGAGAACGGACTTCCTAAGAATGGAAGTCTATCTGTAATTGAACGGTTGCGTACTTATGAACTTTCCTCCCTTTCTCTGCCATATTTCTGTCGTCGGCTCCCCATCGTATTTTCCTCAAATCACCACAATGTCACTCAATTTGATTTCAATACATTTGTACTAGTATTTACATGCCATTTATACATTTTGCATATTTTTCAAAACTGTTATATATTTCATCGGTTGAGCCGGCTTGTCTGGGTCCTGGTCGAGCCAACATGAAGTGCATCTTGCGAATTATTCCCCAGCCAAGTCTACGTACATGAGTCACCAACCAGTGCATCCTTGGTTTAAGCTAGCTGACAAGAACAACATCTGGGAATTCCATGCATTCTTGGTTTATGCGAACTTGCAATCAGAACAGCACTTGGGCCGCAACTGATGACGTTTCACGAGAGCGTGAGAATGGAAGAACAGACAAGAATGCGTATTGAGAAACAGCCTATATTTGTTCATCTGTATTTGTGCTTTTTTTCACTGATTTCAGCTCCTGCAATGTTTTTTTTTTTCTTTTCTTTCAGGCATAGTAATTATTTTGTGGTAGTCAGTTGAGTCACATTCTTTCTTAGCCAGTGACTTTTCCGAATTATGCTTTATTTATTTTCTTTGCAAAATGGTTTTACCTACTAACACTAAGTAGTTTTGGTGGATCTGTATTTCACCTTCTTACAAGTCAATGGAAGTATGCGAATCTATATTTTCCACAAATAGGGATGGGAATCAAGAACCGGTTCTTTTTGAGAACTGGATCCCAGTAGCTCGATTCCCTGGAATCGTTTGCTTGCCAGCTTAACGATTCTGTTTATCGATTCCGCCTTCATTGTGCATGCACGATGACATCACGCGTACGCTGCGTTGTTTTGGTCAGAACGTAGCCAACATGGGAAAATCTTCCGATTAGAATTTGAAAATTAAATTAAATCTTTAGAATTAATTAATTTATATATATATATATATATATATATATATATATATATATATATATAAAAAGCACTAACACATTGGCTATTTATAAACAATTTTTCAATACTGACTGAACTCTGTTGCATTTATTTATTTATATTTTTCAGATTTATTTTTCATTTACTATTTACTTTTTTTATTATTATTATTTGTATTTTATGCTTTGTATTTTTAAATTTATGCATTATTTTCTTAAACTTATATGTTCAAATGCTTTTTCTCTATTGAGATCTTGATGTTTGCTGTATACTAAAATGTTGTGCTGTATACTAAAATGTTGTTAATAAAGTTGTTAAAAAAAAAAAAAAAATGTAGCCAACATGGTGTTGAAGCAGAAACGGTCCAAACAGACGACACCAGGTCCACTGGGACACTGTCAAAGCTTCCATGTCTTCAAAAGGGTGGAATCCCTCCAATCTGCTCAAACATTTGTCCACAGCATGTGATTCATTTACAGAAATGTCACATATTTGATATGCTACTTAGCAACGCTTTTGAATGTAGCGGCAGAGTGAACGCTGGACTCCGTTCCGTTTCCGGTGCAGGCAACAAACGTCGTACCCCCTCAAACACAAGTTTCCAAAGGTAGGGGAAAGGAAATCAGGTGCACAACAACGGGAGACGGGCCGAGTCGAACCAGTTCCACGTATTAGAAATGCGGCAATAGAGGAATTAGTAATACACATTTAGTTTCACGTTAACTGTACTGGGCCTGGCATCATCTGTTATTATTATTTGTACATATTGTATATGTTATATTGTCTGTGCAGAGATGGAAATATTAAAGACAGTTAATGCAAACACACCTGTTTGTACTCTTTTATTCCCTCACCCAATGAGAATTGATGAGAGAATTGCTAAGGAATCGGATCGATAAGCAAAATCGATAATGGAATCGGAGTCGTTAAATTCTTATCAATTCCCATCCCTATTCACGAGAACACGAGAATGGAAGAACGGACAAGAACGTGTATTGAGAAACGACCAATATTTGTTCATCTGTATTTGTGCTTTTGTTGTTATTTCAGCTCCTGCTATGTTTTTCTTTTCTTTCAGACGTAGTTATTTTGTGGCAGTCAACTGAGTCACATTGTTTCTTAGCCTGTGACTTTTCAGAATTCTGCCTTTTTATTTTCTTTGCAAAATGGTTTTACGTACTGATACTAAGTACTTTTGGTTGATCTGCATTTTACCCTCTCACAACATGAAGTCAGTGGAAGTTTGCAAATCTATATTTTCCACAAATCTTCTCCTACATCATCAAGACATTGCTCCTCAGTCTCTATAGTGATTAAAGACATCATGAGATACCTTTTAGGATAACTTTTGTGCAACTTCATTATTTAGTACTTTAAAATAAAATTACATTGAAGCAGCTCCCTATTATATCATAAACATAGCTCTTATACTGACGAATGCCCAAAATATCCCCCTGTTATTGGAGAAATAATCACCGCCACTGTGTTCAGCCCATACTTAATAATACTCGCAGCCGCCTTCTGCCATACAAAGGGGGCTGTGGGAGAAGCAGTCGAGGTAATTACAAAGACGGGCTTATAGAGGATGTGATTAAAATAGCAGCAACTATCACTTGCTGGTGTGTGTATGAATAGTGGCACAAAGAGGAAGTGTAACGGCAAAAAAAAAGAGCAACCTAACAAGCTGTTAAGTAGAGCAACCATATTAATTTCAGAAATCTGTGTTTACTTGTGCTCCCAGCTGCTGCGGAGTCATTAACCAGTCAAAAGTGATGGGATTTTAATTATGTCTGCGGTGAATCTTCAGGTTTTTTTTCCTAACGGGTAAATCATTAAACACGCGTCTGGTTTTGTTCATGAAACAAAGGGTCATGAGGCTGGGTGGAAATCCTCCTCTGTTCTCCCACTTTAATAAAATCTACCGCTCCCTTGATAAATATACCTGGTTTCTATTTACCAGGTTCAATGAAGAAGATCCCATTTTAAAGAAGTTTTTTTTTTTTTTTGAACATGCATAACCAGCTCCTATTACTGTTTATTCCTTGAATAGTGTTATAATTGAACAGAATTGCACTAATGGTGTGTTTATCTTCTGGTAGAAATTAAGTGCTTTGACTAATGGGGTCATTAACGGGAAGCTTCATAAGGATTTGGGCCAAGACGTGCAAGGGTAATGGAGGAGTAATGTCATTTTTGTTCTGGACGACTCTGCAAGATGATCGTTTTTCCACCTGCTTTTTAACCCTATAATGCCAAACGTATCATATTCGATACATGAGTTTTGAAACCCTCTACATCAGTGTTTTTCAACCTTGGGGTCAGGACCCAAGTAAGGTCACCTGGAATTCATATAGGGTCATCTGAAATTTCTAATAATTGATAAAAAATTTAAAAAATTAAAACTTACTGATAAAAATGTACACTATATAGCCTAAAATTAATGTTTATTTGCAACATATTATAGCATACTATTACATGATCAAAATCAAATTAATTTTAGCTCCAAAAAAAGTCTCTGTTTTGAATGTCTGGGGTCACCAGAACCTTAGGGTCAGGACCGCATGTAGGGTCACCTGGAATTCAAATGGGGTCGTCTGAAATTTCTAATAATTTCTAAAAAAAACTAAAAGTTACTAATAAAAATTTACATCGTATAGCCTAAAATTAACGTTTATTTGCAACATATTATAGCAAACTATTACATGATCAAAAACAAATTAATTTTAGCAAAAAAAACCAAAAGTCTCCATTTTGAATGTCTGGTGTCGCCAGAAATTTGTGATGTTAAAATGGGGTCACGAGCCAAAAAAGGTTGCGAACCACTGGTTTAACCCCTTCATTCAAATGTGTACACTGGTTTCAGATGTTTGTGGCACAAGATTTGATCCGTTTGAGAAAGAACAGACTGTACCAACCAACTTAAAAAGGGGACTGGGAGCAGGTAATGCAGTTTTTTTCAATCTTAGGGTCGGGACCCCAGTAGGGTCACCTGTAATTCAAATGGGGTGGTCTGAAATTTCTAATAATTGATAAAAAAAAAAATTTAAATTAAACTTACTAATAAAAATGTACATTATATAGCCTAAAATTACCAACTATTTGCAACATATTATAGCAAACTATTACATGATCAAAAACAAATTAATTTTAGCAAAAAAAAAAAAAAAGTCTCTGTTTTGAATGTCTGGGGTCACCAGAATCTTAGGGTTGGGACCGCATGTAGGGTCGCCTGGAATTCAAATGGGGTCGTCTGAAATGTCTAGTAATTGATATAAAATGTAAAAAAATGAAAACTTTCTAATAAAAATGTACATTATACAGCCTAAATGTTGTCTAAAATTAATGTTTATTTGCAACATAGTATAGCAAACTATTACATGATCAAAAACAAATTAATTTTAGCAAAAAAAGAAAAAAAGTCTTGGTTTTGAATGTCTGGGGTCACCAGAAGATTGTGATGCTAAAATGGGGTCACAAGCCAAAAAAGGCTGGGAACCACTGCTCTACATGATCAGTGTGATTTTTTAAATTTTTTTTTTCTGGATAAGAATGGTGAATTGTTATGAGACTAAGCACACGAACCATGGAAAATCCTAATAAAAAGAGAACTTAAAAAAAAAAAAAATAGCGGAGTAGTGAAAGAAATCCATGTGAAAAGCAAAGAAGAGTTCTCAGTTGTAACGGGAAAAAAAAGACAAAAGTGATGGAAACTTAACATGATGAACATGACAGATGACAAAAAAGACATAACAAGACAAATGCATCGTAAAAATTAAAAAATACCAAAACTGTCTGCACTAACAGACATTTTTCATAATAAAAAAACAGATGAAGAACTTAAACTGTTTCCACGCTGCACATATTTTCCAAAATATCTGTCTTTTTCCTTGTTGTTTGGACAAAGTGGTCCAAATGCTCAATAACAGACATGAGTAAAATGGTGTGATGACATCATTTTCCAGTGTCTGGTTTGTGTATCTGTGTGTTCAGGTAAAACAGAGTTTAGGAAATTAACACTTTGGAAAGAGTTTTGAAACATCTGATTTAACAAGTGAAAATGCTGATTTCATGAGCAGACATAAAGAAAAGATGAGGTTTGCAAAATATCGCAGAAGTGTTAAATGACAGGGTACAATAAGATGGAGAGAAAGCGATTTAACATTGGAATACTCTGTCAAAATGGAGATTTATGACAATTCATGGCATAGTTTTTCAAGTTTAGAGCCGTTTTTATTGGGGAAGTGCCCATGTAAAAGAAGGGAGGGGCACATCTGACGTCATCAGTTTCAATCAATCAATTCAATCAGTTTCTTGATTCATTTTTATTTATTTATTTATTTATTTCATTTCTTCATGAGAAATCAAACTCCCTCTGGATACTCCTTGTCTACATACACTGCAAAAATCTAAATCTTACCAAGTGTATTTTTCTCATTTCTAGTTAAAATATCTCATCACACTTAAAATAAGACAGAATCACCTAAAGAGTAACTTTTCAGTGAGATATAAGAACTGATGTTTAGACAATAGATCTTGGAAATCTTATTTCAAGAAATCTTACCAAGATAATTTTTACTTGTTCCATTGGCACATTTTTTTGCTTGAATTAAATGTAAACCCCCCCTTTGTTTTCTTATACTGGGCGCAATTTCTATAGCAGCAAAACAATTGGTTAAATTCATACCAAATTTGTTTATAGATTGCCTGTGACCCAGAATAGATGTCATTACATTTTGGGAAAAGTTCGAATTTTTTATTAATTTTTTAAAATCTTTTTTTCCCCCTCCCATTTATTTACAATGGGTGGAATTTCACATGTCTATAAAAACAGCAATTTTGTTTGAATTTACTTCAAACTTGGCACACATATAGAGGCAATTGATATGTTGACGTCGGCACACGGATAGACATGATAACATCAGCTGGATCGATGTGAAAATAAGCTACAATATGGGCGAGGGGCGGGGTTTGTTGTGCCTGGAACCACTTTTGTCATTATTACCTCCGCCAAGTGTAACGGCGGAGGTAATAATGATTTTGTGTTTGAGTTTTCATCGGGGTTTTTTGTTCTGTTTGTTTGCTTGTTTGTCTGATAGCAAGATAACTCAAAAATGGATGGATTTTCATGAAATTTTCAGGAAATGTTGATACTGGCACAAGGAAGAAATGATTAAATTTTGGTGGTGATCGGGGGGGGTCTGACCTGCCTTGGCGGAGGTCTGCGCTCTCAAAGTGTTACCTCCACCAAGAGGTATTGTGATCACTTTGCTTTGGTTGTTTGTTTGTTAGCAAAATAACTCAAAAAGTTATTTTCACGAAATTTTCAGGAAATGTTTATACTGGCACAAGGAAGAAACAAGAAAAGCACTCAGAGAGCGTAGACCTCCCCCAAGACAGACCCCTCCCCCCCCGATCACCACCAAAATTTAATCATTTCTTCCTTGTGCCAGTATCAACATTTCTTGAAAATTTCATGAAAATCTGTTCATAACTTTTTGAGTTATTCTGCTAACAAACAAACAAACACGCACGCACATAAAGCAAAGTGATCACAATACCTCTTGGCGGAGGTAATGATTACATTTTGGTGGTGATCGTGGGGGGGCTGACCTGCCTTAACGGAGTAATGGAGGTCTGCGCTCTCCGAGGGCTTTCCTTGTTTTACTTGATTTCACATTAAGCTGTATGTGGTGTCGGAACACCCTTGAGTATTAATATTTTCAGTGAAACATTAAATTTATAAATTTATCTTGAGGGGCCGTATTGGACCAGTTGGTGGTCCTTATGCTTGACAAGCCTTATCTATAATGAATATGGTATTTCGTGTAGATGTAAACCTAGACAGTACAAAGGACTCTATGGAATCTAAAGCTGTGTATATATATATATATAAAAAAAAAAAACAACCTAGTGATGTTCTTTATTCATCTCTCGGGGCATGTACTTTATTTGAAAAACCACAACAGGATATTCCCAGTTCAAGTTCCAGCGCTGAACTATTTAAAGCGCTGAAGCAGGAAAAGATACACTACCTGCAGAGTGAAAAGAAATGTCAGAGGTGAAAAAGCTTTAGTAGCTGAGTTTTTAAAAATAGTGCTTTTCTTTGTGAAGCCCCGTTGACAGCCCCGGACACCCTACGTGACACCCATTATCCTCCGAAGGCTTTGAGGAAGACTGGCTTTGAAAACCTTGACATTGCGTTCAGGGCTTCCTCTTCCGTCCCTGGCATTAATTGGAAAAAGTCTGGGTGTGGGTCATAACAGCAGTTGGAGACACCTGCAGTCTGTTGGGCACGCAGGAGCTACTACATTACAGAAGATTACCATTCACAGCACTTATTCCTTCTCAAGCACTCCGTCACAGTGCAAACAGTGACAAATACAGCTGTCCTCCGTCCCCGTGCACGCAGCCCACTGTTCATGACATCTATATGAATAAGTAATGTCACAACCCAGGAGATGCTTTATGCATTTTCATGGATCCGGCTTTAGTTCGTTGTTCCTTCGTACTTTGTTCGTGCAGAGGACACAGCTTGGCTCGCCGTTACACAACATGTTTTATTACTTTCTCTCCGGTCACCTTGCTGCGTAAAATAGCAGCTGAGCCACTGTGGTGTAGGCGGATACCTGTTGTTGTTGTTGTTGTTTTTCCGTACCAGCACCTTACCTGCCTCATCTCTTTGTAGCTGTGGTGTCGGAAGTCCAAGTCATCTGTTGTTATGACTTCATTTCGTCTGTGATAATAGTTGTTTGGATCTGTTGGGGAAGGGAAAATATACAGTTATTGATAGTGAGAGTTCAGAAGGGATATTTACAAGAACATAAAGATATATATCTGTCCGTTTCCATCCAGGTGTTAAAGCTAATCATTTGGTTATAGTTACTAATCATTACAAAGCTAACCCCTGTCCTCCCAGCCTTCTTCAATACATAGACAGATAGAACAAACCCTGCTGCACATACTGTAACTTATTCTGGCATCAGTCCAGCTGATGTCATCATGTCTATGCATGTGCGGATGTCAGCATATGAATTGCCTCTATATATTTGCCAAGTTTGAAGTAAATTGAAACAAGATTGATGTTTTTATAGACATTTGAAATTTCACCCATTATAAGTAAATGGGAGAATTTTTATTTTTAATTCATAAAAAATGTAAACTTTGACCTACTTCTCCCAAAATGTAATCAGATCTATTCTGGGTCACTGGCAATCTATAAACCCAATTTGGTATGAATTCGAACAACAGTTTTGCTGCTAGAGTGTAAACAAAGAAACATGCAAACCAAACCAAAAACAATACCCCTTGCCTCCCCTTCAGGGGGCGGGGTACAACTGCAACTACTACTACGACTAATAATAATAATAATAATAATAATAATAATAATAATAATAATAATAATAATTAAAAGAAATCAATCACATGAACAGTCATCTGACTGATCAAATATAGCAGTGTGTTGTAACCAGGCTGCTATCTGTTATCAACAGATGCTATCTGCTATCAACCCCCCCCCCCCCCCCCCCCCTCTGGTTTTTATATCCCTACTTCTGCTCAGTGAATTTCAACCTCAGGGGGGACAACCAACCAATGTAAATAACAGGCAGGTTGTGACTGTTTTCTTATATCCTACATTACTGCCACTAACGTTCACCTGAACCAAACTGTCAGCAGTCTCAGAATTCGTGAACATCGCCATGCACTGGGGCGCCATAAATAATAATAAGAGAAGCACTTGGAGAGCGCAGACCTCCACCAAGACAGATCCGCGCCCCCCGATCACCACCAAAATTTAATCATTTCTTCCTTGTGCCAGTATCAACATTTCCTGAAAATTTCATGAAAGTCCATCCAAAACTTTTTGAGTTATCCTGTTAACAAACAAACAAACATGCAGACGCACAAAGCAAAGCAATCACAATACCTCCTGGCAGAGGTCATAATAATAATACATCGGTTCTATATAGCACTTTTCTAAGTACTCAAAGATGGGGGGGTAAACGTGACAAATTCACGGGGCCCAGCATTTGTGTGTCCAGTGGATACAAGTTAGAAGTTGTGAATATTTCATGTAATATCCACTGTGTAATAGAGGAACAGAACCTGGGAGTTGGACGTTGAAAGTATGTAAAGTTTCACTTTCGTTTTACCCCCGCCCCCTGGCTCCAACGACACCCCCCCCCCCCTCTGTTTTTTTGACAAATCGCACCCTGGTTGTAACTAACCACAGGTCATATTTAGCTGCTGTATATATTAAATGAAGTGTGGATGTCCTGTGTGGCTGAATGCCCGTTGCCTCGTCTCCTAACCTTGTTTCCTCCACTTATATCTGAAGTGGAGGACTGAAGAACTAGAGGAGCTACACTTTTAGAACTGGAAAAGGGGCTTGGAGGTGGTCCCAGAGCACCTTCAATGGAAGCTCACTGCTCCTAATGTACTGATGCTAATGCTAATGCTATTGCTAGGTACTGTTTGTCTTACAATGGGTAAATTGCAGACTAAATTTTTCTATGGGAATAATAATGTGAGTTAACCTTAACCTTCAAATCAACTCTTCAGACATTTCCGTACAATATTTCTCCTTCTTTTAGTTCTTTTGCTGAAAATACTTCATTTTGAAGATGTGAAATCCCCAAATAATAAGAGAAAGTTGTGATTCTCAAAGTTACCAAGACTATGATTCAAGTTACACAACAAATATGAATAAACTCTTGAAGTTGCTGACCAGGAACTTCACACAACCCCCTGCTGGGTTTGTGTCCCATCCCTCTTGGTAGAAGTTATATTTGTCGACCTCTTATTCAGCTCAGCCCAAGTCTTTTCTGTTGGATTAAGGTCAGGGCTTTGTGATGGCCCCTCCATGTTTAAGCCATGTTGTTACTGTTTTGGAGCTATACTTAGCATCATTGTCCTCCTCAAAGACCCATTTGCATCCAAGATTTAGAGTTCTGCCTGATATCTGTACACAAATACTGCATAGATGTACTTATTTACAAGATAACACTTTCACCTTGGTGCTTCCCATCGCAGATAAGGCTCTTTTGGTCTTTTGATACTTGTTTAGTTTCTCTTATCAAGACGTGATAGAGGCTGATTATTGCTTTTTGAGCTATTCTTTCTCCTCAAAGTCAGCTGTTTTAGTAGCTTAGCACTAGATGTGTTCTGCTGAAATGGGCTCAGAGTGTCCTAGGTTTGTAAGGGACAGTTCTTGTGGAGACAATTGTCTAGTTTCTCTCAGGCAAAAGTCATTTTTGGAAGTAGAAGGGGTTTTTTTTGTTTGTTACCCCGCCCCTCGAAGGGGAGGCAAGGAACATCGTGAACATCGTGTTTTTAGTTTGGTTTGTTTGTTTGTTTGTTCCTAACACTTTGCAGCAAAACTATTGGTTGAATTCGTACCAAATTGGGTTTATAGATTGCCAATGACCCAGAATAGATCGGATTACATTTTGAGGAAAGTAGATCAAAGTTTCAATTTTTCTGAATTTACATCTTTTTTTCTTCCCTTTACTAATAATGGCTGAAATTTCAAATGTCTGCAGCAGCAAAACTATTGGTTGAATTCATACCAAATTGGGTTTATAGACTGACCTACTTTTCCCAAAATGTAATCACTTCTATTCTGGGTCACTGGCAAAGTTTAAATTTTCTATGAATTTTTTAAAACCTTTTTTGTTCTCCCATTTACTTATAATGGGCAAAATTTCAAATGTCTTTAAAAACATCAATTTTGTTTCAATTTACTCCAAACTTGGCACATATATGGAGGCAATTGATATGCTGACATCAGCAAATTTGATTTATAGATTGCCAGTGCCCCAGAATAGATGTGGTTATATTTTGGGAAATGTAGGTCAAAGTAAAAAAAATTTTAATGAATTTTTTACTTCTTTTTTCCCCATTTACTTACAATGGGCGAAATTTCATATGTCTGTAGCAGCAAAAATATTGGTTGAATTTAAACCAAATTAAGTTTATGGAACCACATCTATTCTGAGTCACTTGCAAAGTTTAGATTTTTTATACATTTTTAAAAACCTTTTTTCTTCTTCCATTTATGTATAATGGGCAAAATTTCAAATGTCTTTAAAAACATCAATTTTGTTTCAATTTACCTCAAACTTGGCACATATATAGAGGCAATTGATATGCAGACATCAGCAAATTTGATTTATAGATTGCCAGTGCCCCAGAATAGATGTGGTTATATTTTGGGAAATGTAGGTCAAAGTTAAATTTTTTTTTTATTTTTTAAATTCTTTTTCCCCCAATTTACTTATAATGGGCAAAAATTCAAATATTCAAATGTCTGTAGCAGCAAAACTATTGGTTGAATTTAAACCAAATTGGGTTTATGGACTGACCTACTTTTCCCAAAATGTAACCACATCTATTCTGGGTCACTGGCAAAGTTTAGATTTTTTATAAATTTTTTAAAACCTTTTTTCTTCTTCCATTTACTTATAATGGGCGAAATTTCAAATGTCTATAAAAACATCAATTCTGTTTCAATTTACCTCAAACTTGGCACAGATATAGAGGCAACTGATATGCTGACATCAGCACACTCATAGACATGATGACATCAGCTGGATCGATGCCAAAATAAGCTACAGTGCATGTGAGGGGCGGGGTTTGTTGTGCCTGGAACCACTTGTTTGTTTTTTCAGGAGGATGGGAGTGACAAGTTATCATCCAATTATTAAGCCAAACTATCATTTATATTAGTCATTAAAAATCTATTACTGATCAATCTCCAGATATAGGTCAATACAATAAACTAAAAATCTAACAGAAAATTTTCTCTGTTATAAATGACTGAGTGTTTTATTTCGGATGTATAAAAAAAAAAACAAAAAAAACAAAACAATACAACCACCAACAAAGCAAATACTCAAAGCAAATTATCGACAAAAAAACACCAAAACAACATAAGAAATTTAACACAATTTTAGTGTTATTTACATAAATGATAAGGAGTTGGAAAAAATAACCACTTATTAAATCTATTACTTTTTCCCTAACTCGTGAATTAAAATATTTCAACTTTCTGACATGACTCTAAGTTGCAAGTGTCATAACCTTACTGAAACAATGATCATCTCATCAGAGGAAGACAGAAAACGAAGAAATATCAAAGTAAAAATGAACAAATAACCTCAACAGTATTATTCTTATTCTTATTGTTACTTTTATTATTATTAAAAAACAAACCACAAAATCCTGGTCCCCGTATCTTGACAAAATCACATCTTTATACCTCTGTTTAAACTGAAATATAATAATAATAATAATAATAATAATAATAATAATAATAATAATAATAATAATAGTAGTAAACAAACCCTGAAATTAAAGGTGGAAATAATACCATACACTATGTATCACCACTAAAATATTCAAGCATCAGAGTTTGTTGGTTGAAAAATGAGAATCTTTTATTACATTTGATCTAATATATGTATAATATTTGATCAATATGAGGTGATAGTCATGATCGCAGTCTGAGCGCTGCCTTTTTTTCCCTGTCTCTTTAGTTCTAGTCAGGATATTGGCTGTTGCCGCTCCGCTGGCTTATCCACACATGTCAGCGTCAGAACAGACTAAACATCTTGCGTCCTATTAGTTTGATCTGTAAACAAACATACACGAATAAGCAAACAACAATCTGTGGTTTTAAGGAGTTCGGCGCTGTCTGTTTTCTGGTTTTATGTCACATGCACAGACAAACTGAATGTTTGTGGTGGAAGCAGCGCTCATTTCCTGTACGTGTAAATTACTGTGTGGAAAAAGAATGTAATGCATGAATTACAGCAGCGTCAGGGGTAATTAACAGTGGTGAAACAAGTATACAGATATTTAACCGAAAATATTCATGTGAGAGACAGATGAATGCTAATTAGTATCTGCAGAATTTAGCTCTGATGGTGGTAAAAAGTCGACATTAGCGTTTTCAAGTGTAATTACTGATTTTGAGTGAAAATTCTAATGAAAACAAGGGGTGCCAATCACAACAAACCCCGCCCCTTGCATGTATTATAGCTTATTTTGGCATCGATCCAGCTGATGTCATCACATCTATCCATGTGATGATGTCAGCATATCAATTGCCTCTATATATGTGCCAAGTTTGAAGCAAATTTAAACAAAATTGATGTTTTTATAGATGTGTGAAATCTTGCCCATTATAAGTAAATGGAAAAAAAAACAAAGATTTTAAAAATTCAAAAAAAAATTTTGAATTTTGACCTACTTTTCCCAAAATGTAATCATGTCAATTCTGGGTCACTGGGAATCTTTTAACCAAATATGGTATGAATGTAAAAAATTACTTTGCTGCTACAGACATGTAAAATTTTGCCCTTTCTAAGTAAATAGGATTTTTTTTTTTTTTTAATTTAAACTTTGACCTATTTTTATTTAACCCATAACGCTATAATGTCAAAGTATCATATTTATATTATTTTTTCATATTGTATTTATTGTACCCTGCCTGTAGCACTTTGAGATTTTTAGATAAAAAGTGAAGTGCATTACAAATAAAATTTTTATTATTATTATTGTTATTATTATTATTATTATTATTATTATTATATTTGATACATGAGTTTTGAAGCCCTCTACATGATCAGTGTGATATTTTTTTCTTGAAAAACCTGATGTGTACAATTAGATACATGCAGTACACAGACAATCCACCACGGGGGAGGAATTCATTCACCAGAGGCCTTTCCAGTGACACTACAAGACTGTCATTAATGAGGAAGGAGGCAGAACTTCGGCAATTTTGAAATGGAATTACCAATTTGTTAGACATGTTTGTATTATATAATGTTTTTGTTTGTTCAAAAATAATAATATTTGAGCATTGAGACCTGAAGGATCAAATATGATACAAAATTGAAACTCATACATGGAAATTGATATTTGAAAAAATATTTTTTGGGTTGTTCAGAAGAACCAATAAAGGCTCCATTTTCAAAGAAATGGAATTTGCTGTCAATGATTTCATGGTTCAGGCTTTACAGGGTTAAGGGATTTAACCCATAAAGACCCAGTGCTAATTTTGTGGCAGTTTCCAAACAATTTTTTCTCTATATGTAACCTTTCTTAAGTGATTTTTCACTGTTTATTATTATATTATCCTCTGTATTTTTTTTTTTTTTTTTTCCAGTGAAAATCAGGTATTTTTGCATATTTAATTGACTGAACGTGTACATGTTCATAAAAGCTCACAGTAAAGTTGAGGGTTATGTCAAAAACTGAGAAAACTGAAGAATACATGACTTTTTCAGTACAAAATATCATCAACCAAGTGTGTCCATCCATTGTCACTGATCTGACACCATGGGTTTTACTGGCAAATCTGCATTTTCATGTTCACTACGGAACTTTTGAACATCCAAATGGGTCATATCTGATGGCCATGAAAAGATGACAAACTACATTTTGCACTAATTATTTCAACATATTAATAGGTTTAGTGTTTCAGAAGTTACAAAGCATTTTAGATCAGTAGATGATTTTGGGATAGTTTTTGGTCTTTATGGGTTAAAAACACATACATTTTGCAAAAAAATAGGGATGTTAGGTCTATTAACCTGGATCAAAATCTATAAAATGGCAAACCTTGGTGTGTGTGTTTTGTTTTTTGTTTTTTTTTCCTCCTTCATATGTGAAATGCAGTTTGACATTCAGGTCAGATGTCAGAGTCATTTTCTAAGCTAACCTAAACCTAAATGCTCCATGACCACCATTAAGTATTGTCCGCTCCCTTATGTTTAATTTGATCATGATGGATGATGACACTGTTAGGAAATATACCATGGCTGACTAAAGCAGAGGAGTATGGCCATCAGTCTCATTCAGTCTGGTCAGAACATCAGCTGGATCCTTTTCCAGCGGCAGAACTAAGGCTGATTTACCAAGACTGGACCAAATCAGACACTAATATCTGTCCATTAGAAGGATTCTGCCAATTAATGTGACCCATGTGCATTATTGAGTAGGTTCAGATGTTTGCCTCAGATATTTATTAGAATTTGAAACAATGTAAACTTTGCTCTAATTTGATTAGTGGAATAAAATTTAACTGAATTAGTGACAATATTTTCTGACAATATTACAGTATTAAGCAGTGCATACTCCTTTAAGGTTTCAAAGCCTTCTGTCTAGGGATGTCTGATATTGGCTTTTTTGCCAAAAACCGATATGCTGATATTGTCCAACGCTTAATTTCTGATTCCGATATCTACTGATACCGCTGCCGATATATGTGGGATATTAAACTAATTTTAGGTAACATCACATATCTCCTGTCATGGAATTAACACATCATGCCTGATTTTATTGTGATGCCCCATTGGATGCATTCTCAAATGCAACAAGGCTTTCAACATGTAAACACTGTCTGTGCAAAGAATACATACTTCAACTTAAGTTGTGGAAAAAATGCCATATTTATTTATTTTCTCTCCCTCCCTCCATGAGTCTATTACAGTGTGGCAACTCTACTGTACAGTTTTGAAAACTGCACATTTCTTTCAGCTACAAACAATGCTTCATTTACGCGTTGGTAAATGCCGGTGAAATCAAGGCATTATTTTATCGGTTTTAATGATAGGGAAAAAAACAGATAATGATATTCACCGATATTACATTTTTATGCCAATATCGGGCCAATATTATTGGATATCCCTACTTCTGTCCTTTAATTCCATTGACATAAAAAAGGGCAAAATTAGATAATTTCCTACAATACTGACTTTTTTCATGGTGATGATAATAACTCGGTGGTGGTTCCACTGCTGGTTCTAAATATGAAACCAGAATTTCTCCACAACATTAGGATTTTGAGTTATGTGACTACTTTAACCCATAAAGACCCAAACCTCCACTGGCAACTGAAACCATCTACAGATCTAAACTGTTTAATATCTGCTGATCCACTAATTCTATCAATCCATGTAAATAACTGGTGTAAAATACAGTTTGTCGTCTCTTCATGGTCATCAGATATGACCCATTTAGACGTTCAGAGGCTCTGTAGTTACCGTGGAAACACTGCCATCTTCTATAACACTGATTCACCAGTAAAACCCGTGGAATTGGATAAATGACAGTGGATGGAGACACTGGGTTTATATATATTGAATAAAGTAGACAGAAATTAATTTTTAAAAAATGTACAGAATAATGAATAACATGAAACAAGAAGCAAAAAAGACTGAAATTAATTAAGAAAGAATAAAATAAGCAACAGAATGAACAAAATCAAACAAAAATAATAAATAAATTAACAAAAATGAAAAAGAAAATCTCCAAAATAATAAATAGCATGTATAAATTAAGGAACAAAATGAACAAAAACAGCCAAAGTAATGAATTAAATGAACAAAATGGATACAAAATTGAAATGATTCGCCAGTAAAACCCATGGAGTTGGATCAATGACAGTGGATGGACACACTTTATGTCCAGTTACCAATATCTTTGAAGATAAAGTGACTTTTTCAGTAGTTTTAACTGTTTTCATACGGTAACCTTTGAGTTTACCGTGATTTCATGGGCATCTAAACCCACGGAATTGATCACTGACTGTGGATGGATACACTTGGTTTATGTTCAGTTAAAGATAGATTTTCTGAAAAAGTTAGTTTTTCTTCAGTTTTCTCTGCTTTGATATAATAAACTTTGAGTTAACTCTGAGTTTTCATGAACATTTTAATCAAACATAGGAAATTTAATATAGGAAAATACATGATTTACACTGAAAAACTTCCCCATGGATAAATCACATAAGAAAAGTTAAATAGCAAGAAAAAATAATTTGGGAACTGCTACAAAAGTAGAACTGGGGCTTCGTGGATTAAACTCTAGAGCCAATACTTTTTTGTTGTGTATTTAAAATTTGAACATAATCTGTGCTAAATTGGTCAAATTTACTTAAAGATATGAGCATGAATTCAATGAATTAACACTGTCAGATGTCTGTGGAAAGCACAAGATCTATTCTACCTGCATGTTTTGAAATGTTTCCCATTGAGCAAACAGCTGAATGTTTATGAATATTTAAAAAAAAAAAAAATCATAAATCAGAACACTCACCACAGACACATCAGGGGTTAAAGGGTTAAACCAGGGGTGTTGAACTCATTTTAGTTCAGGGGCCACATTCAGCCCAATATGATCTCAAATGGGCTGGACCAGTAAAATAATAACTGTGAAAGAAGTAAAATTACATTATGAAAATGTTTACATCTACAGCATTTCCTTAAAAATCTGAATAACATGAACAACCTGAAATGTCTTAAGAAAAACAAGTGCAATTTTAAAAATATTCTGCCTCAGTTCATCAGTTTATCATTTACACATGAGCGATACAACTTACATTACAATTGCAAATACACAAAACATTTAGTAACAGTCAGAATATAGGTAAAATTGCATGTACTTACGACGTTTCAGGTTGTTCATATTTGTTCAGGTTATTCACATTTTTGTAAAAGGATAGTTTGTTAATATAAACATTTTCATGTAAGTTTACTTTTCTACACTAAAACAAAGATAAAATCTGCAGTTTTTAATTATTTATAGGTTATTATGATAATATTTTACTGCTCTGACCCAATTGAGATCCAATTGTTCTGTATGTGGAACCAGAATTAAAATGATTTTTACACCATTGATTGTTAATATGTTCAGTGTATTTCATCCTACGGGCCGGCCTAGACCCTTTGGGGGGCCAGATTTGGCCCCTGGGCCTTGTGTTTGACACATGTGGGTTAAAGTGTGTGTTGTATTTTACTCCTGTTGACGTTTTATAAAGTCGTTCAAATGAGCTCAACATTAAACTGTTGGTGGTTTAATGCACAGCGGTACATCATATTCTGTAAAAGCATCATCTGTTTGTTGTATCATTGAGCTCAGAACCGTGTATCTTTAAGGAGCCACCATTTCATCAGCTCATGAAAACAACAGATGCATTTTCCAGCAAATCCAAGAGAGTTTTAAACAGATCATTTATCTTAAAAAAACAGGAAGATTTCCTCAGCTTATGAAGGAACACTTATTCTTTTTATTGAAAATGTTCCAAGTCAATACTTTTGGAGACAAGGAAGTTGAAAAACTGTATCTGAACAGACACTGAATCTGTCAGACTAATGTAGTGGAATAAAAAGTACTGTATTTGATGATGTGGAGTAGGAGTGTGCAGTGCTTTTCCAGGCACACGTCCACCCATGGCTGTTGTCTTTCACAGGTCATTTGTGGTTATTAGCTGCACCTGTCATGCTTCTGCTCACCTGGCTGTGATTGGTCAGTGCTAGTCTTTAAAAAGAGCTCATGTTTCCAGTTCAGTGGGCTGTGTGCTGTTCAAGTGTCCACATCCCTGCTTAACTCCCTGCTTTTTCAGCCTTTTGCCCCAATCCTGACCATTGACTCCCATTTTAAATACTGTTTAAGGCCTGCTTTTTCATTTTATCTGTCTCTGGGATAGCCTCAGTGGGTGACTGCACATTCTATGTTCAGTCCCCTTTTATGCTACCTTCATGTACTATTGGGAAGATGAACCTTTCCACTTGTCAATTTGGAATTACAACTGCTTTTGTTGTCGTAGTGAAATGAAAAATGTCTGACATACGCCTTATCGCGGGGGTGTCAAACTCATTTTCTTCCGGGGGCCACATTCAGCCCTATTTAATCTGAAGTGGGCCGGACCAGTAAAATAATAATGATAGCCAATAAATAGTGACAACTCCAAATTGTTTTAGTGCAAAAAATGACATTCAACTATGCCAGTAGTTGCGTTTACAAACTATCCAAACAAAAAGGATGTGAATAACCTGGAAAAAAATGAAATTTGTTAAGAAATATAAGTACAATTTTATCAGTATTGTGCTTCAACTTATCATTTATACATGTGCATTACAGATCAGATCTACAAAGGCACAAAACTTTTAGTAACAGGCAGAATATTGTTAAAATTGCACTTAATTTTTTTTAGACATTTCAGGTTGTTCATATTTGTTCAGGATATTAAGATTTTATTGTTAAAGGATAGTTTGTTAATGTAAACATTTTCATAATTTCATGTTTTTTGCACTAAATCAAACAGAAAAAAATGGTGTTGTTATTATGATATTATTTTTGAGTTTGATGCCCTAACTTGCATTTTGTAAATTAATCCCACGGGCTGGATTAGAACCTTTGGTGGGACGATTTTGGCCCCTGGGCCGCATGTTTGACACCTGTGACTTATCGTGACCTGCTACTAAGGCAGTGTTTCTCAAACTGTGGGGTGGGCCCCCCCGAGGGGGCGCAAAGGCTTTCCGGGGGGGCATGGGATCATTCCTAGGTGTTTTGTTTTTTTTCTTCAGGTTAGAACATGCATCAGGTGGAACTAATGTTTTAGCATTGGAGCACCCTGGACTCATTTTTGGGACATAAAACAAACAAATCTACTGACATGGTGATCTGTCGCTAGACTAGACCAAGAGTTTAGGTTTGAACAATGGACAAGGACTGGAAAAGAAAAATGTGCAATGTTTCTGGTTTTGCACAGTTTGTACAGATTGCACTTTAATGTTCTGAGATGTGCAATGGAAACAGGCTCATTGCAGCCACTGATATTGTTAAAATGTTCATCTTTGTTACCAAAATTTGTTTGTTGTTCTACAAAAAAATTTACCTTATTGTCATAGTTGTAAGATAATTACACATTTCCTATTTTTAATTGGAAAAATAATGTCTCAGGGAGCAGTTTTGTTGAGGTCATTTATATTGTTCAATCAAAAACCTAAGTTATTTTTAATTTGCACAACAAATTATTCAAGGAAAAGCAAAAAGTATTCTAACAATATTGATGTTTGTTTCAATAAAAGTTATAATTGCACCACAGGTACAATGTTGTTGGGGTTGAGGGGGGCTTGGAGATTTTTCGTGCTCCAAAGGGTGGGTGACAGAAAAAGTTTGAGAACCACTGTACTTAAGGTAAAACAGATTTGAATGTGTGTATGTCAAAAATAACGTAGATTAATCCATTATCATGTTAAATCTGATTAAAAATTTAACACTATTAACCCATCTGCAGCACAGAATACCTCGGAATGTCTTTGCCAACGCATTTGGGGCAGTTTGTCCAAGTAGAGTTAGCGTCGCACATGCGCAAATAGTCAACCCATAAAGATGGAAGATGCTAAACAGCACGTTTGTCCTCTGGATGGAAATATGAGGACAAAAAAAAAGATGGAACAGTCGACCGACATAAAGTATTATACACACTCTGCAGGAAGGAGTTTTCTTTTCACCAAAGCACTTCTATCTTAAAATGCCACATTAGCGCAAAGCATATGTTAGTCAGGGATTCTGCTACCACATCGGCTAACGCGTCATCCAGGGTATTGTTTTGGGTTTGGTTTGTTTGATTAACACTCTAGCAGCAAAACTATTGGTTGAATTCATACTAAATTGGGTTTATAGATTGCCAGTGACTGAGAATAGATCTGTTTACATTTTGGGAAAAGCAGATCAATGTTAAAATTTTCATGAATTTTTAAAATGTTTTTTTTCTTCTCCCATATCTATAAAAACATCAATTTTGTTTCAATTTACTTCAAACTTGGAGCATATATAGAGGCAACTGATATGTTGACATCAGCACATGCATAGACATGATGACATCAGCTGGATCGACGCCAAAATAAGCTACAATACATGCGAGGGGCGGGGTTTGTTGTGCCTGGCACCACTTGTTCAGTTCAGTTCTGTTATTACATTTGGAATGAAACTTCTGCTGATTTTTAACTTTTTTCCGGTTCATTGACCTGTAGCGGTGACCAGAAGTAAGCACGAAGGAAGTGTGAGGGGCGGGGTTTGTTGTGCTTGGTACCACTTGTTGGATTTTGATTTTGAGGGGAAAATGGAAAAACCCAAGTAAAATGCTAGTTTTTCAAATTAGTACTTAATCAAAGCTTTTATATTCCGTATTCTGGGGTTATTCAAAAAGAATGAACCGATTTCATGACGCATTACTTCAGTTCTCAAGCATCGTCATGGAATGAGTCAGTGACCATTTGAAAGAGGAGGTTTCGAAGTTTTGAATGGCTGTTTCGATGACCTTAAACGTCGAATAACAACTGCGATCAACTCAGGACTGTGGTATGCTGATACGCATCTGAGAGGAATTCTCTTATCACATTGATGTTGCCTGTGCTGCAGGTGGTGACCACATTGAACACTTTTTTAAGACAGGAAATAGAAGTTGATTGTGAGTAGAATACTTGTCAGTTGGCTGGAGTTTTCTATTGCTTTTCCGTATTAAAATATTGCGTAATGAAGTTGGTTCATTCCAGTGGTGGCTGCTCATCTTTTAGACAGGGGAAACTCATTGTCGGCTTACATCAAAAAAAAAAAAAGTCAAGTTATTTAAACATAAATTCGGCCCTCCATTCCTTTCTAAGAAAATGGTCAGTGACCTTATCATACCCAGTAGGCGTCTTTTCCAGGGACTGGACCAGTGTCCTCTCAGTGTCCAGCAGAGCTGGGCTGCTTAGATTGCCTTGGCCCATTGTGTTGTGGCTGTAAGACTGGAGCCTTTTAAACTACAGATGCTCCTTTCACTCTGACCTGGCCAACAGTTCGATTGATTTAACTATCTACAAAACGATATTAAACTCGAACAAGAAATGATTAAATTATGTAACTGAAACAAGAAAATGCGGAAATTATATTAAATTGAAACAAGGAAGTACAATGAGTGTGTTTTATTTACAGTGCAAGAAATGAACAAGTTATTTCGTAGTGGTTTCTCTCTCGATTTCACAGCAGAATGTGTGACGGTATTAAACTGAACTGTGTCAGTGAAGGAGCAGATCTGAAAATAGCTGTCAATCAAACGGGAGCAGCCTTTCGACTGATCCTCCAATCAGCACGTGGGATTCTGGCGTCCAGCCTGGCCGAGCTCCGCCCACAGCTCCATTCACCCCCAGAGACGCCCGGCATCCGGGGGCGGGACAACATCGTGGCATTTATCCAATTACCGTCCAGTTTTGAGGCAATGAAAAAAACTGTTCCACTCAGTCCCATTGAAGCCCAGAGACGCCTGGAGTCTACGAACAAATGCACTGAGCAGAGATCGAATGAGAAAACAGCGCAACGGGAATGGAGGAGAAGTGAACAACATCACGTCCGCTGATTTGTGACAAAGCTGATTCTGAACAAACTCGTCTGTGAGATGAACGTGTTCTAACACATTTGTAGTCAATGAAATGTCAACACAACCGAACATATTTAACCATTTAATTTTCATAATTTTAGGGGAAGCCGGGTTTCCCTTGCAGTCTGTGAGAAATCGCCTCTGGTTCATTCTTTTTGAATAATACTGTATTTGGACGGATGGATGACCACTTTAAGGTGCTGTTAGACCCATTTGGCGTCTTCTAATCTGTGCTAACCCTAACCCTGTTGTCATGAATAAACATGCGTCTGCTGTGTCCTTACAAACCCGTCACCTGGCATAGGACAGCCAAGGACCTCCACCCTCATGCAGATGCTGCCGCTGTTGTACCACGAGCGAGGGTTGACTCGGATGTAACGGGCGACCACGGGCACTGGGAAAATGTTCCGCACTGGGATCTCCTTTTCCCTGTTGCCGCTGAAGATCTACTGAGGCAAAAAAAGAAACATATGTGCAGATGGTTAATTAACAAGCAGCCAGATAATGATAGCTTTGTGTAATCCTTAAATAAACATATCTGTGCACCTGTGGGATGTGGTAAAATGTGGCTAACACTGTAAATGGAAGCACATTTAGGCAAACAAAAGTAGTTGAGTGGGGGAAGCTTGAAGCAAAGACTAAATCACTAGAGTGGGTTTTATCTCCCACTTCAGTGAAATCAGCAGCAAAGGGAATGTACAGTGACTGAAATGTCATTAATCCTTAATTGGGCAAGTCACTATTTTTGGTCATTTCCGCATGCATTACAAGACAGTGACAGCAACAGTTCCAGTGAGGACAGTGAGTCAACAATCTCAGGTCCAATGTGGTCTCCAGGGTCTGTAAGGTCCACCTCTGCATGAACAGTGAGTGGACCTGCTTTGTTAGGTACCATGAAGTAATGGTACTAATGTAAGGAATGATGTTCAAAGGGAGAATGTGGATGTGGACAGGGGTCTGGATCAGCACTTATGTTGGTCTAATGTTCTAAAATGCATGTTCCTTTTACCTTACATGTGGGTTTTTTTTTGTATATACTTCCTGGATTTTTTTTTTTGGCAGCTGCTGGTCTTTAACCCTTTCATGCATGAATTATGAGAACCTTAATCATGATTTTTCCCCTTTTTATTTATTTATTTATTTTTAAGCCCCCACCCCCCCTTCGGAGGACAACTTCATTTTCAACTATACAGGGGTTATTTTCTTTTGTTGAGAACAAAATAAAATAACCCCTGTATCATTAATATAAGAAGACAAAATGAAAATTCTTGAACCATTTATTTTTAATTACAGCTTGTGTTTAAGTAACAATCTCAAACTTTATATTCGCATGTTCATCCATTCCTTGCTCGTATACATGTACATAGAGAGAGGGCTCATATAGATGAAAATGTAAAGGGACAGGATGAGACAAGACTGCGGTTCCTCTTTAGGCATGAAAAAATCAATGCAACTGACTTTTTTTTTTTTTTTAATGAACCTACTTTTCATAGAGTTGCAAAAATGCCCACTAAGATGGACACCATGCATTTAATATTTGAAGCCAAGAAACACGTATTTACTGATATACTGTGTAAAAACTATGAAATAAAAATGTTTTTAATGCTGCTAATCTGATGTTTTCTCATATTTAAACATACTCCAATATTAGTTATTACTCACTTCATGTAGATAATATACAAAAAAAATGTTAAGAAAAATGATAATTACAATCTAATAACAATCAGCAATTGATTTATGCTCAAACATGTTACTGCAGATCAGGTTTATCAAAAACAGCAAAGTTACAGTAATGGTATGAATGTCAGTGTATGGGATGGTGCATAAGTGTCCGCTGTGTTGGCTGATATGGAACTAAAACAACAAAAACCATGAATATATAAGAGAACAGCTGTAGAATAACTGTCCACTGGAGTGACCACTATGCATGAAAGGGTTAAAACAGTGGAAGCTCATCTTACGGCTCCATCATCAAACTTGTTGTATTATAGCAAGGCAATTAAAAATAAAAGGAATGCTTAATTGAGGCTGTTATGCTTCATATATATACCATTAAATCACAGCAACACACACTTGCAGAAGTATGACTTGACCCTTTTTCTCTTCAGCTGATGTAGTCACAGCACTCTTCCACTGATATCCCATGGGTCTGAGCTCCAACGTGCTCCAGTGCTGGTATGTTTAAACATCGCTGTCAGTCAAAACGGGTTCAGCCGTTTGGACCAATACCTACTCTGTCCAACAGTTCATCTAATCCAATGTCCAAAGTGCAGTGTCCTGGCCCCGCCTACTGACCCATTCACCCACAAAGACACTGAACGTCCATGGGAGGGTTTTGGGTGGGTCGATTTAACTCATTTAGCCAATGACCACCATGCTTCCCTGGAGTGAAAAGAACATCTCGGTGCTGCCTCAAAAACAACACTCAACAGTAGGGATGGGAATCGATAAGAATTTAATGATTCCAAGTCCATTACTGAGCCGATTCCTTATCGATTCTCATTGGATTAGGGATTAAAAAAGTACAAACGGGTGTGTTTGCATTAACTGTCTTTTATATTTCCATCTCTGCACAGAAAACATACCATGTACAGTATGTACAAATAATAATAGATGACGCCGGGCCCGGGGTGGGGTGCACATGTACAGTGAAAGTGAAACTAAAGACGCTTTACTAATTCCCCTATTGCCGCATTTCCACAATCTGGAACTGGTTCGACTCAGCTTGACCCATCTCCTGTTGTTGTGCACCTCATTTCCTTTCCCCTACCTTTGGAAACTTGTATTTGAGGGGGTACGACGTTTGTTGTCCACACCAGAACTGGGCCCGGTGTTCACTCTGCCGCTACATTCACAAGCGTCGCAAAGTATTGAATATAATACGTGACATTCCTGTAAATGAATCATATGCTGTGGACAAATGTTTGAGCAGATTGGAGGGATTCCACCCTGTTGAAGAAATAGAAGCTTTGACAGTGTTCCAGTGGACCTGGTGTCGTCTTTTTAGACTGTTTCTGTCTCAATGCCATGTTGGCTACGTTCTGACCAAAACAATGCAGCGTATGCGTGACGTCATCACACACGGCAATGAAGGCAGAATCGATAAGCAGAATCGTTAAGCAGGCAGCCAAACGATTCCAAGGAATCGAGCTACTGGGATCCGGTTCTCAAAAAAGAACCGGTTCTCGATTCCCATCCCTACTCAACAGTGTAGACTACTGATACAAGAACGTATCAGGGAATTCGTATCGGAAAGCAAACAATAAACAGCTGACCAGCCATAAAATGAAGTCCATGCTTGAGCAATTTTAATGTAAATGTAATTCATATCTTTATTGTAAATTCAATTCTGCTCATTCATTTCCTGAATGTTCGGGGATGTTCAGTTTCCCTTGTTGTCTCAAAGCAATCGCCTCTGACTTATTGGCAAGGAACCAAATATGGTAATTTTAAGGTTGATTTTCGATATAAGAATAAAAAATTTTGAAAAATCTCACAGAAGTAATAAAGTCTTGTCATGTCCTTCAACAACACTAAAGCTGAAAGTTTGAATTTCAAAGTGTTTCTATAAGGGGCCTATAAAAGGTTAAGAAGGATGTTTAGAATGACAAAGACATGAATTTCTGCAAAAAAAACAATATTTTTTTTATCATTAATCAAATCCTGTAAGTTGACTGATAATTCCATTATTAATATTGTTATTCATTGCTTCTACAGTTTGTTATTGTGCTGTTTACTCTATTTTGTTTCTGTCTATTTAATTACAGAGTCAAAGAAGACTGGGCGATGAGGTTCCCATCTGCTTGAGGATCATCAGTATTTACCATCGGCTCTCAGCTCATTAAGTTTGGAAATAAGCAGAGACTTAAATCTCCTTTTGTAATTGCTATCGAGCAGGAATTCATTTTTCGATCAGGTTTCAGTTAATTAGGGTGTGAAGTAAGTGGATCTGCATGAAGCTGGTTTACGGAGAGAAAAGATAATGATGCTTCCAGAACTTTTCAGGTCCTTTAAAATGAGTAAAAGTAGCAAAACAGCAATGTTAAAAAAAAAAAAAAAAACTCTGTATGGAAAAACCCCTGCTTGATTAAAAGTACAGCAGTATTGGCTGCGAAATTTAGTAAGTATGAGTGGTTTCCTTCCTGTGAGTGACAAATTATTATCCTCCTGACACCCAGCAATGCATTCTTGTTGGGGACAAGAGTTTCACAGCTTTACTCCAAAAATGAATAGGTAGGTAAATAATTAAATGAATAAATAAAAATTGTTGACCACTGCAAAGCACATCCCCCCCCAAAAATATGAAAAATATGTCTGAAAAAACCTGTTGCATCATGCTGTTTCCATAAAAGGCAATTATTTAATGTAAAAAAGCCAAAAACTTTACCTACTGTGTCTCAGAAGGATATATAAGACATAATTGGATTCTTAATAGTGATGCATCAGTGTTCTTCAGTGTGTTACTGCTGTTTCTGCAGAGGTGGAGTTACTCTGAACTATCAAAGTCAGCGTTATTGTCGGTTTTCACCATATGTGCATCGCATACAGAAAACTGAAATTATAAGACTCTAAGGCTCCACGGTGCAAAATGAACATAGTAGAAAAAAAACGAACGTGATGCACAGTTTTAATATCCCTCGGCCAAATATAGTGTAAGATTCTGTTGAAAGTTACTGCCCGATAATTTGGATTAGATTGTCTTTGTGTAAAACTTATTACATACATACTTATATTTGAAAGTACTCAGATATTATAACTGCACAAGGCCATTTGACCTGGAAAAAATAGGTCAAGGTCAGCTATTTTTAATAGGCTCCTGCTCCATGCCGAGATGCATTTGCAGTATAAATTAGGTGTAGATGTCAATGCATTCTTCAGTATAATGCAATTACGTCATTGAATGGACAGACGGACGACAAAACGATTACAATATCCCTTCATCCAGAAGTTGGCCGAGGGGTAAAAACACCAAAACATAGAAAAAAATAGAATATAACTCTAAACAATATCACTATAAACATAGAATATAATAACAAGTGGTGCCAGGCACAACAAACCCTGCCCCTCGCACATATTTCTCCCATTATAAGTAAATGGGAAGATTTTAAAAATTCATACAAAAATTGGAATTTTGACCTACTGTTCCCAAAATGTACGGAGATCAATTCTGAGTCACTGGCAATCTATAAACACAATTTGGTATGAATTCAACCTATAGCTTTGCTGCTACAGACATTTTAAATTCCGCCCATTGTAAATGGGGGGGGGGGATTTTAAAAATTCATAAAAAATTTGACCTACTTTTCCCAAAATTTAATGACATCAGTTCTGGGTCACTGGAAATCTATAAACCCAACTTGGTATGAATTCAACCAATAGTTTTGCTGCTACAGATATTTTAAATTCCGCCCATTATAAGTAAATGGGGGGGGGGTGTTTTTAAAAATTCATAAAAAATTTGAAATTTTACCTACTTTAACCAAAATTTAATGAGATCAATTCTGGGGTCACTGGAAATGTATAAACCAAATTTGGTATGAATTCAGTCAATAGTTTTGCTGCTAGCGTGTTAAAAAACAAAGAAAAAAAACAAAAACAAATAATAATAATAATAATAATAATAATAATAATAATAATAATAATAATAATAATAATAATAATAATAATAATATCCCTCGCCTCTTCTTCGGAGGGTGGGGCAATAAACAGCAGGGGGTACTGTATCAATGAATATCAAGAACACCTCCAACTCTAAACAAAAATGCATAAATGACATTTTTCCTCCCTGATACTCACCAAGTCCTTGGACCCGTTCTTCAGAGTAATCCACGTATGGCTGTCGTTGCTCACCATCACCTTGTACGAGGTCACCCAGTCGCTCCTGTTCACATTTCAAGAAAATCAGACGATGAGAGACGGAAAAGGAATATCCTGTCAGATGCAAATAGAGGTGACGGTGGAGGAGCTGCTCAGACTTGTTTAATTCCCACAGGGTTGAAGTCTGTTCAGAAACGGGACAGAAGGTCAAAGAATTCACATTAGAAGCGACTGCAGTCTTTGTTAATTAAAACTTTAGAAGTCGAAGCCTTCGGAGGTGCATGAAACTGACAAGTCATGCAGATGGTTTTATTGAAGTTCAATGCTTTAGTTACTATAGTTCTGGAAACTGAACCTTATTTATGCTCTATTTTAATAAAACTCTACTACAGATTTATAAAATATATTCATATTCTACTGGACGGGTGGAAATTTATTAAGATCCTTCTGTTACTGGTTGCCATCCAAAGTAACATTTGGAATAGAAGCATCATTAATTTATGTCAAATCATCAAAAGTAACAGGAGTACATGGTAAACAGTACTTTCAGAGATGTTACTTAGCACATTCTTAGCTAAGTTACAAACTTTTAACTCCCAAAAAAGTTCAGTTAATTGCAGAAAATAAGTGTTTTGGAGGATTGTTGAGCCACATTATGTAATAAATTCCTATTATGTAATAAAAGTTCGAAATGTAATAAGAATGTCACGTCATCTTGTAATAAAGCCGCATTATGTAATAAACTGACGCATTTTGTAATAAACCACGTCAACGCATTATATAGTAAATTTTTTCACATTATGTAGTAGGTTATTACAATTTGAGAAATTTATTACAAAATGCACTTGACACATTTTTATTTATAAAAAAAGTAATAACATGGTTCATTATGTAATAACAATCCAAATTCATATAATTTCAGAGCAATTTAGAAGAAATTAGTCAGAGGAGCTACAGGTAATGGAATGAGAACTTTAACCACAGTTTAAAGATTAGTTTAGCACATGACATTTTCCTGAAAATAAAAATGTGTCAAGTGCATCATTGCATCATCAATGTGTGACGCGTCAAAAAAAAAGAAAAAAAAAAAAAAAAAAAAACAGATTCAGAAGTTTACAGTAAATATCCCAGTAGGCTAATCCATGACGGCAGCCCACAAAACAACACAGTGGTCGGTCAAGGAGGTTCAGACATTTCTGTCCTTGGTGGCCGATGGGGTATGTATGTAGGTTATATAGGTTATATACGTGGGGGTGGGGTCCATAACTAACGCTGGCGTGAAGCAAAAGTGAAACTTAACATGCTATCAACGTCAGACTCCTGGCTTCTTTTCCTCTATTATTCAGCAGATCTTACACAAAATTTTCACACCTTCTAACCTATATCCACTGGACCCCCTCCACTGCTCTATGCCCCTCCCCCAGAAATGCTAAGCCTGAATTAATCACATTTACTCCCCCTTTACGGCACCCCTTGACCATAAGCACAGTCGGATGCATCTGCTATTGTTGTTCTATGAGTTACTATCAGTTATGGACAAAAGGTGTCTTACGAGCTCAAAACGATCTTGACATTTGACCTCTGGCCTCCAAAATCTAATGAATTCATTCTGAAATCCAAGTGAAATCTTGGCTGAAATTGGAAAAATAAACTTCTTAATGTGTTCTTTGCAGAAACACCCTTTTTTTTTTTTTTAATTTATTCTTCTGTACAGCACTGTTCTCTTTTTTGTACAGTTTCTATGTCTTTCAAACTATTCTGTATTTTATTCTTTTATTTTGGTTTTGATTATTCTTCTCTACAGCACTTTGGTCCACTGCAGTTGTTTTAAAGTGCTTTACAAATAAAGATAGACTGGATTGGATGTCCTTTGAACATTTGTGACATCTGGATAATTTGCATAAGAACAATGGAAAGTCATCACTTGGTTCATCTTACTGGACCAGGTCAGAATGTACAGCATCTGTGAAACAAACCCAGAAATGTGAATTAATTTTGTACTTCTGTATATTCCATCTGTTCAACAGTCTGTAAGTTCTGTCAAAACTGGGCTTGTCTGTCCTCCAACATGCATCACATCTCTTCTGTGTTAAGTTTTCTGCTCTAACTACATGCATCACAGTATATTTTCACTGGCTCAGACCCTGCCAGTGCCACTGATGGCACTCCTACTTCCACACCATATTATTTAGTTAGCTTTGGATTGGGTTTGGTTAGTTTTGCATTTCTGTGTGTGGTCTTCCATTTTGTTCCCAGCCTTGAGCTCATTGGAAAAACAAGGTGACTGTTTTTAAATTGGAAAAATATGCAAAAAAAAAAAAAAAAAAATTAGCATCATTTTCAAAAGCGGAAATTTAAAGGTTGTGGTTGCAGGACAGCCACGTCCCAGTGTGATGCACCAGTTATACTGTACTCAGTTTATTTCTCCTTTTTTTTTTCATTATCGTCTCATGTGGATGGTGATACTTTGACACTTTTGACTTTCTACACAATGTATCTGTCCTAATCAAAAAAAAAAAAAGTTTGATATTGTGCATCTTTTAAATCAGTGGTTCTCAAACTTTTTACAGTGGAGTACCCCCTGAAGTATATATTTTTAGCCATGTACCCCTAACTCTCACGTTAGCATTTTTGTTTGAAAAAAATGAGACAAAATTTATTCCTTTGCCAAACGTGTTTGTTTTTATTTACAAAATTTTGTAAAGAAACAACATATATTTAACTTAATCATATTAAAAATAACAAATCTTAAATTTGTGTGCAAAATATAACCTGAAAAGTGTCCTCTTCCATTGGTAAGAAAAATAAACTAATCAGTCACTAATGAATAAATGAACCTTTCATCAACAAAAAATAATTACTTAATTACTCAAATAAACTCATCTTGAATAATATAAAATAGAAATAGTCTTAAAATTGTACCAAAGTGTAAACAAGATGACAGACTATAATAATAATATAGAAAATAAAAATATTGAAATAAAATAAGGTCAGGAGTAAATTTTGTTATATGTATGAGCTTTAATTCTCATTTATTGTTTGAAAATTTTTTTATTCAGTTTATGAATTTAATGTGTTTTTCCAAAAACATTTCAAGTACCCCCTGGGCTTGTTCCACGTACCCCCATTTGAAAAAGACTGTTTTAGATAATATTGAGCTGATCTCAAACTGTCAAACTAAAAATAGCTATTAGTGAAAAATGTTTCAGTTCAGATTTTTACACATATTTAGTGGAACGTTACTTCAAATATTATTTTGGGTTTCAAGAGATGGTGCAGGAGTCTTTGTGAATGTCTAAAATTTGCATGAATTGATGCTTTTTAACTCTTTTAAGACTGCCATTATAAGAAGCCGCCTAGGTGTCTTTGTGTTTTCTTTGTGATAAAAATGTCAGAAAATGTCTTTTTTGCCAATTTTTTTGCACCTTTGTTTTCAAGGAAGAACTTAACTTTCAATTACTGGCCATTAATTATCATTATTATAAATAATAAATCCTTAAAACAGTGTGTTTAAGTAAAAAAGAAAAAAAACAGACTTGAAGTTTTTGGCATATTTATTATCAGAGACAACTTTTTGAGATTGCAGAAATAAACTTTTAACTATTTTCCCTCTACTCAAATATATTTTTGGTCTTGAACATTCAGTATCCATATTATACCATGTTTTTTGTTATTTCCAAGTGTTTTTTACCCTGTGTAGAAGTCTCTGAAACAGCTCCTCTCTACTTGTTATACAGTCCCACATTGCTGCCATATAGTTTTATATAATGTCAGAAAGCTCAAGATCCCAGCTTTCTGATGCCATTTGAATGTTGTGGATAGCACAAATGGTTCAGGAGTTAGAGTAATTTGAATGCTGTGAAGTGTAAAATGTGGCACCAGAGAGATTGCCGTTGTTGAAGGGTTAATGTCGTTTTCTGGTTGTTGGACAGTTTGTACCTTTGTATAAACAGGGTCACTCTGGGGCAGTGGTTCACAAACTTTTTACAGTGGAGTGCCCCCTGAAATATACTTTTTTTGCCAAGTACCCCCAACCAGTGGCGTGCACAGACTTTTTGAAGGGCAGAGGTGAAAAGAAAGAAAAAGGGCACATACAACGCATTCTCACCACTGAAGAGGGCACTTCATAGTGCACTTCATAGCATGTTTTGGCTCCCAAGAGGACTCTGTAGCGTGTTTTGGTTCCCAAGAGGGCACTTTGTACTGCGTTTTGGCTCTCAAGAGGGCACTTCGTAGCGCATTTTGGCTCCCTAGAGGACATTTCGTACTGTATTTTGGCTCCTGAGGACACTTTGTAGCGCGTTTTGGTTCCCAAGAGGACACTTTGTACTGCGTTCTGGCTCCCAAGAGAACACTTCGTACTGCGTTTTGGCTCCCAAGAGGGCACTTTGTAGCGTGTTTTGGTTCCCAAGAGGACACTTTGTACCACGTTTAGGCTCCCTAGAGACACTTCGTACTCCGTTTTGGCTCCCAAGAAGGCACTTGTACTGCGTTTTGGCTCCCAAGAGGGCACTTGTACTGCATTTTGGATCCCAAGAGGGCACTTTCTACTGCGTTTTGGCTCTCAAGAGGGCACCTCATAGCACGTTTAGGCTCCCAAGAGGACACGTTGCAGCACGTTTTGGCCCCCAAGAGAGCACTTCGTAGCATGTTTAGGCTCCATAGAGGACACTTTGTACTGCGTTTTGGCTCTAGAGGGCATGTCGTAGTGCGTTTTGGCTCCCAAGAAGACACTTTGTAGTGCATTTTGGTTCCCAAGAGGGCACTTCGTACTGCGATTTGGCTCCCAAGAGGGCACTTCGTACTGTGTTTTGGCTCCCAAGAGGACACATCGTAGCGCGTTTTGGCTCCTAAGAGGACACATCGTAGCGCGTTTTGGCTCCCTAGAGGACACTTCGTACTGCGTTTTGGCTCCAAAGAGGACACTTCGTACTGCGTTTTGGCTCCAAAGAGAACACATCGTAGCTTGTTTTGGCCCCCAAGAGGGTACTTCGTAGCACGTTTAGGCTCCCTAGAGGACACTTCGTACTGTGTTTTGGCTCCCAAGAGGGCACTTCGTAGCACGTTTTGGCTCCCAAGAAGACACTTTGTAGCGTGTTTTGGTCCCCAAGAGGGCACCTGTAGCATGTTTAGGCTCCCAAGAGGGCACTTTAGCACACATTTTTCAACAATTGGGCCAGAGGCTCATGCACACCTCTGCCCCCAACTCTCGCTTCAGCATCACTGATTCAAAAAATTATGCAAAATTAGTTCCTGTGCCAAAGGTGTCAAAACTTTGGTAACAAACAACATATATTCCCTTCTTTCTTGAGTCTGTTTGCTCATGGAAAATGAAACTCAATAACTATAGATTAAAAATGAATGCTATTTAATCGTGATTAATCGAAATGAATCCACAGCAACCCTGTGATTAATCTGATTAAAAATTGTAATTGCTTGACAGCACTAATTATAATCAATAATTAGACTGATTATAGGAAAGAACACTCTAAAAAACCTTACATACCTTTTAAGTTGAAAAGAATGGAAACTAATGGCTGCCAACCAAATGAAAAATCTCTCCCAGTACAGCAGTTTATTTACTTGAACAAAAAACAGAAACAAAATGAATCACAAAAGCAGCGTTCTGTTCTTATGTAAAGCCTACAGAAGTGACACATCAGGTGTTTTTGTTCTATCTGTCTGCACAGAGAAATCAGTGCTGACTTAATGTCCCATCGCACAGCTCTCCTGTCTGTGTGAAATATGTAGGCTGGCTGTGACTCCTGCTCTCCTGGATGCAGACATCAGTGCTGAGCTGGTCCGGAGCACTGCGAATTCCCAGTTCCGCTAATTAAAGCACAGTTATAGACCCAAGCCCCTGAGCTGGCTCCGCAGACAGCTACATACATGCCCTACAAAGATAATTGTGAAGAAATTCTGTCTCGGGCTTCAACGTCTCCAGCGCCCTCAGATGGTGCTGGCCTTGAAGGAAAATTACAAATGCAGCCTGATGAAGTATCTCCCCATGCTCTCTAACTACACAGTGGTTTCCAGAGGTCCATGTCACCGTTTCCAATTAAGAAGTACAAAGGCTGAAAGTTGTCAAATATTATTACCGAGCCAAGTAAGAGAAGGGAAGAATGTGAGAAAGTGCTATTATTTGGTCTCCTGATGACCAAGGAGAGACAATGGCTTCCTCTTCTACCAGTTTATTATAATAAAACTTATTCTAAAGGCCTCTATTATAAGGATTTACTTTACTTCTTATTAACTCTCAAACAGAAAGACATATTTGTGCTGAATTCTAGATGGGGTTTTTTCTCTACGTATGACCTTTATGAACATATTCACCACCATCTATTACACTGGGTTACAAAAAAATGTTTTTTGCAAGTTGTCTAGGTTTTTTCAACTGAATTAGGACCATTTTGCACCGCTAAATCCAAAAATGACATGTGTTTTTTTCCATCAGGTCAGGTTTTTTTTTTGCTAATTTGATTTTGAAAAGTTTGATCTTCTCACAAAATTGATTACATTTTTGTGACTTTATCAATTGATTTTTTTTATATAGTTCTCACCCAAAATAGGTTTTAAGAGAAAAAAAATCATTTGATCACTTGATTCCTGTTAGGTACAATGGTGTATTCACCGCAGATGTAGCAGAATACGTCAGGCTTATTTTTGCAAGATCTTCTAGTCAAAGCCATTTCATTCACCTGTAATATTTAAAAAAACCCATTAATCATAAATTGGCAAAAGTAAAATCTTCAGAACTCATTTATTGCAAGAAATATGAAAGAACTTTGTATCATATGATGTGAAAATGCCCATAAATGTAAGCAAAAATGTTAAAAAGCCAATATGTAGCATAGTTCAGAAAGTTGACCTGATTGAGCAAAATTAACGTGATTTTTGGATTCAGCACACCAAAATTATCCTAAATCAGCTCAAAAAACTTAAACAATAAATTTGTTGTTGACCAGTGTTATTATAAGATTCTCTGCATTTTGCATTTTTCAAAGAAAAAAATCATGCATTTTCTTTTATTTAAACATGTAAAGCCTGAACCATTAAATCATTGTCAGAAAATCTCAGTTCTCTGAAACTGGAGCCTATATTGGTCCTTCTGAACAACCACAATTTTTTTTTTGTTTTTTTCTTTTTCAAATATCAATTTCCATGTATGTGTTTCAATTTTGTATCATATTTGATACATCAGGTCTCAATGTTCAAATATTATTTATGAACAAACAAAAACATAATATAACACAAACATGTCTAACAAATTGGTAATTCCTTTTCAAAACTGTCAAAGTTCTTCCTCCTTCCTCATTAATGACAGTCTTGTAGTGTCACTGGAAAGGCCTCTGGTGAATAAATTTCTCCCCTCTGGTGGATTATCAGTGTATTGCATGTATCTAATTGTATACATCAGGTTGATTGTATATTCAGTTAATGATATCTTAGCTGAAAAAGTCCCTTTCTTCAGTTTTTTTTTTGTTTCTGATATAATAACCCTGAACTTTAACCCTTTCATGCATACTGGTCACTACAGTGGACAGCTGTTCTTTAGCTGTTCTCTTGTATATTCACGGATTTTGATGTTCTTTTCGTTGTGATTTTTTATTTATTTTTTTTTTTACACATATCTTTATTAAAGATTTAAGACACTAAATATCTTTTCTGACATGAATTGGTAACATTATGTAGATCTCTCCTGAGTATAAACCCCCAGAATCACAAGCCCTCCCCATAGTTTTCACACAATTTATCAGTAAATACATGTTTCTGTGTGTTAAAAAATTAAACATGTGGTGTCCAGCTGAGTGGACATTTTTGCAACTTCATTAAAATAGGTTCATAAGAATTTTTTTTTTTTTCATTATTATTATTATTTTTTATGTATTTTTAAAAAAATTTCAATTATTTTTATTTTATTTTTATTTATTTTGCAGAAGAAAATTTTTAATCACATTGTTTTTTTCATGCCTAAAGAGGAATAAAAACACTCAGGAAAAAATTTTGATGAAGGTTCTCATAATTTGTGCATGAAAGGGTCAGTCAAAGCTTCTATGAACATCTACATGATCAGTGAATTAATTATATGAAAATACATGGTTTTCAATGAAAAAATAGGACCAATGGCCCTGTAGCTTACCGGCCAAATTAAAAGCTTTGGGAAAATGTATCCAGATGCCATTTATTATCACCCAGTTCTGTGTATTTATTCTATTACAGACATAGCCCATGTTTTGGTCATATTCCAATCAGATCTGTAAAAAATTTAAATTCCAACTTGATATCATTGGTACTGATTTATTGGATCAATCCACTTCCTATCTGTTATAATGGAAAAAATTTCAAAGTCGCACCAAATCCAGAATCAGATCCGGATCCAAATAATTTCACTAACTTTTGTTGACATAATCATACAGAAGCTGTATACCAAGTTTGAAGTCTATGGTGGAATTGTGGAAGATGATTGAAAGTTTTGTAATGGATGACGATGATCAGCTGTTTTCTATGTTTTTAAAGTTTTTTAACTGGACCTGTTTTTACTGAACTGATGAACTGATGTCGGCCAGTAAGCTAAAAAAAAAAAAAGCAGCTTAAGACACTATTGTTCAAGCAGCCATTTCAAATCTAAGTGACTCAGGGCTGCTACAGACTGACTGCACTTAATGTATTAAACAGGTACTTAACAGTTTACATCAGTGGACGGTTCTGGTCGTCAGTGGCTGTTTGGGTTTTCATGGGTTACAACTGATCTCATGCAAACTGTGCTGGAAAAACTGAAGTTTCCTCTGAGTTTTACTTTATTCGGGGGCAGTTACATCACAATTTGCAGACGTTGGCACCATCAAGATTGTAGAAAAACATTAAGAGCACATTAAATGATTAAAAAAAATGTTATTACGTGAGTTTCAGAATGACTGTGGGAAATAAAAATTGGTCAGACACAGGGGTAATTGCTCCAGAAGTGAATAATAAGTGAGATTTTCCTTAAAAAACTAAGTGGAAAACTTGACTTTACACAAAAAGGCAACATGTTTTTCAGCCTCACCCACATGGTGTTTGGTGTTTGCCCTTTCCTCTCGTCTTCTCTGATCCCCTCGCTGTGGGATTAAGGATTTATGAGTTTGATTGATTGGAGTGCAGCGTCGTTCTTTCATCTCTGTTAAAAGGTCACCGCATAATAAAAATAACGCCGGAGAAAACACATTTTTACTGCCGTCATCGCACTGAACAGAAATCCCAGCAACAGTTTGGAATAATTGGGGTTATCCCATCTTTTGTTCACGACATAATTCCTCTATTTATCCAGACCTGGGTGAGGTGAAGTGAGGTGTTTGCAGATGTCAAATCTGGATGACTCAACCAGCTGTGCTACAGTGTCTGTAAAGCCGGTTACAGATGAATTACAGCTCAGTCTTTGTATGGACTTCCCACTGCCTCAGCTCAAGAGCATTAAAGTCTGCCGGGCACTTATTGTTTTAACAGACAAAGTCATCCACGATTCTTTTTTATTTTTTTAATATTGTCTTTAAAACCCACCTACGCGTCGCAGTTGCTTTCATTAAAGTGCTGAAGTTTCAATTATTTTAGCAGGATTTTACGGAGAAGATTAAATTCATGAAGCTGCGTATCATTTTATAACCTTATATAAGTTAACATGTGCTCAAGCTAACATTTAATTCCGACAAAATCCTGCCTCAAACGGGATTACGGGGCATTTTTCTTACAAAAAACTGGAAAAAACAGTGTCGGGTCATGTATTTCACACCTTCTGTGGTGTTCTATCTAACGTATTTATTTATTTATGTAACACATTTATTATAAAATTATCACAAACGTTATTAAAATCAACAATTGATCAACTAAATACATTTTGTAATAGGACACCCCAGCTTATAAATGGGGGCCCTTAAACATGTCATAAGAGACACATTTTATATTATAATCTTTACGACACAGGTGTCAAACATGCGGCCCGAGGGCCAAATCTGGCCCGCAAAAGGGTCCAATCTGGCCCGCAGGATGAATTTGTGAAATGCAAAAATTACACTGAAGATATTAACAATCAATGGTGTAAAAATCATTTTATTTCAGGTTCCATACAGACACACATAAACCAGTTAGATCTCAATTCGGTCAGACCAGAAAAACACCATCATAATAACCTGTAAATAATGACAACTGCAGATTTTATCTTTTTTTTTTTTTTTTTTTTTTTTTTTTTAGTGTAAAAAAGTGAAATTACATGAAAATGTTTATATTAACAAACTATCCTTTAACAAAAACTGTGAATAACCTGAACAAATATGAGGAACGTTGTAGAAGCCAATAATGTAATAACAACTGATAACGTAATAACTGCAGATAACGTAATAAATTTGCCATTTTTAAAATGTAACGGTCCAAAAATGTAATATCTGGCCAATAACGTAATAAAAGTCCTGAACCAATAACGTAATAGCTTTTGGCCAGTAACATTATAACTTATTACGTTATTGGCTCAGTCATTACATTTGCAAATAATTTTTTTTACCAGGCCAAAAACGTAATAACCAGCCAATAAGTTATAATTAGGGATGCACCGATACTACTTTTTTCCAGACCGAGTACGAGTACTTACATTTGAGTACTTGCCGATACCGAGTACTGATATGAGTACTTAATAATCCCATTCCAGTTGTTAGTTCCTTTTGTAAATGTACTTTATTGTCGTTGTCATTAGTCTGACTGGAACAAAGTGCTACTACTGACATTTAATGTGTTGGAATGAGCGTTTGTCAATTAAATCCATCAGGAGGCGCCGCTCTGAATTAACCATACTGGACAAATACCACAAAGAAGAGTCAAGTTTTTTTGAGAAGAAGAAGATGAAAGTCAGTAATAACAAACATGGAGACGACAGAGGTAACACTAATGTGATACTAATATTGCAGCGTTTTCGCTGGTAAGGTTTAAAAGCTTAGCTTCAGCAGGAAGAGAAAAGAGAAATGAGCCATGAGTTTCGTTTTCACTTCCGCGGCGGTGGTCTGCACCACTCTGTACTCCCGGTGGTATTCTCTGTCTCCACCAGCACCTGGAAAATGGATGGAATGAAGAGGACGGACAGAACGCTGCGTCCGTATCTGTCTGTGTCTGTAACGTTACTTGCAGTCAGCGTTACTTTTATCACCGTCGTTTATTTCGAAAAATCTCCACACTCTTCACACTCCACACACATTATTCCTCCTCCTCGTACCTGCCGCACTGAACTGGGAATGTCACACGGCCGTAAGTGGTATCGGTGCATTTGTATCGGATTACTTTTACGAGTACAAGTACACACACTGAGTATCGTAGCCGATGCCCGATACTGGTATCGGTATCGGAGCATCCCTAGTTATAATGTTACTGGCCAAAAGTTATTACGTTATTGGTTCAGGACTTTTATTAAGTTGTTGGCCAGATATTACATTATTGGCTTACTGTATTTTAAAAAAGGCAAATTTATTACGTTACTGGCCGTTATTACGTTATAGGCTGTTATTACATTATTGGCTTCTACAAACGTGAAATGTCTTGAGAAAAGTAAATGCCATTTTGTCAATATTATACCTGTTACTAAATGTTTTGTTTATTTGTAATTGTAATATAAGTTGTAATGCACTTGTGTAAATGATAAACTGATAAACTGAGGCAGAATATTGTTAAAACTGCACTTGTTTCTCTTGAGACATTTCAAGTTGTTCCCATTTTTCAGATTTTTAACTAAACACTGTAGATATAAACATTACCATAATGTAATTTTACTTATTTCACTGGTATTTTTTTTACTGGTCCGGCCCACTTGAGATCATACTGGGGTGAATGTGGCCCCTGAACTAAAATGAGTTTGACACCCCTGCTCTAAAGGAAGATATTTTCTGGATAAATTCACCCCCGGTGTTACAGTTAACCTGGGCCGTGCAGCCATCTGCAGCTCTCCATGCCAGTCCACAGGGTTTATACTCACGACCAGAGGGAGCTCCTGCCCTGTGTGATGACCCCCGTGAACTTGGTGAGCCTCCTGGCGTCCACCTCGAACCACTGCAGAGGGTCATCTCTCCCTGCACACCAGGCCCCGTCGTAGAGGTCATCTTCATAAAGGCCAGCCTGCAGGCCAGGAGCAGCGTTTTAGTCCACACAGTCCACGCACGGAGCAGAAAACAGCACAAAAACAGCACTACTTATGTCTTATATGTGCATTCAGAATACTTCTATATTCACCCCTACAGTGTGAAACATTCAGACTTCTGCTTTCTGCTCAATGTTATTGAATTTTTGAAGGAATGAATGTTTTATTTCAGACTACAACCCCTTAATTCAGTGGTTCCCAACCTTTTTTGGCTCATGACCCCATTTTAACCCTTTCATGTATGATGTCCATATTTGTGGACACATAGTTTAAGCTCATTTTCCAAAGGGTTATCAAGGCAATATTCTCCAAACCACATGGGGCAATCTCTATAGACCCTAAGCAATACAATGAAAAAAAGTATCATGTTAGTTTTAGAATTTGAACTGCTCTGCAATCTCATAAAGTTGATCTCATAAGACCCAGCTATGGGTTTCTCAGCTTTATACAAAAAAACAAAAACAAACAAACAAACAAAAAAACTGTCCACCGCAAAGGAAATTCCATTAAAAAAATAAAAATAAAAAAATGCATCTGAAAAAAACTGTTGCATCATGATGTTTCCAACTTTGGCATTATTTTATTAAAAAATAAATTAATTAAAAAAAGGCAAAACTTGTACTTTCCTGGGTCTCAGGAGGTTAAATACCTTCTTAATAAAACCGTATTTAAAAAGAAAAAAAAATAAATAAAAAAATAAAAATTCAGTTCAATTTTGGCCTAATTTTGAGCAATAAAATCAATCTAAAAAAATAGATACTTTTTTTTTTTTTTTTTTTTTTTGCAATTTATGCATGTCTGGTGACCCCAGACACTCAAAATGGAGACTTTTTTTTTTTTTTTTTTGCTAAAATTAATTTGTTTTTGATCATGTAATAGTTTGCTATAGTATGGTACAAATAAACGTTAATTATAGATGACATTAAGTCTATATAATGTATATTATTATGGACGGAGGCAGAAAAGGCAGGTGTAGATTACTGCATAAAGTGAGAATTTTATTTTCCTTGGTCAGGATATGTACAGTCAGTCCAGCTTGGATTTACAAGGCTGACAATTAATACTGAACAAACAAGAACTCAAACTATGAATTATGAAAGAGCTGCAGCATCTGAAACTGACCACAATGAACATGTGACAGATAAACAGAACCACAGTGCTTCAGTTTCAGACTCAGTTTGTCATGTCTTTTATGAATTGGGATTGTCTCTGTCAACTCACCATATATTTGTTATTAGTTATATATATATATATATATATGTTTTTTTTTTTTTTTAATCAATAACTAGAAATTTCAGGAGACCCCAGGAGTTGAAAATTTGCACCAAACTGTTTCCATTATGGCATCAATCGACATATTGCGCATATTCCCCAATGGTGGTTCAGACATATACGATACATGCTTAGTCAGGACACTGAAAATAATCTTGTGGCATCAAAAACATCATTTCCATCTCCTTAGACAGGAAAAGTATTTGATTAATTTTTCATTAATTTTTACCATTATGCCTGGTTTCACAAATTTGCAACATATAGCTATAGTTAAATTAAAAATCTCTCCACTTAACCCTATAACACCAAACATATTTGAAACATGAGTTTTGAAGCCCTCTACATGATCAGTGTGATATCTTTTTTCTTGAAAAACCTGGTGTATACAATTAGATACATGCAATACACAGATCATCCACCAGGGGGGAGGAATTCGTTCACCAGAGGCATTTCCAGTGACACTACAAGACTGTCATTAATGAGGAAGGAGGCAGAACTTTGCCAGTTTTGAAAGGGAATTACCAATTTGTTAGACATGTTTGTGTTATATAATGTTTTTGTTTGTTCAGAAATAATAATATTTGAGCATTGAGACCCAATGTATCAAATATGATACATAATTGAAACTCATACATGGAAATTTATGTTTGAAAAGAAAGATTTGGCTTGTTCAGAAGGACCAATAAAGGCTCCAGTTTCAAAGAACTGGAATTTTCTGTCAATGATTTAATGGTTCAGGAAGCACTCAGTGTTTCTGTGGCACATTGAAACCAATAGAATGCTTGTAATTGTTCTTCAAAGACTTTTTTTGTAGCAAATAAATCACATTTATGCACAGTCATGTTATGTCACTGCCAAAACCTTTTATCCATAACTGAACATTAGACAAATAATTTCCTGATGAGGTGATTTTGTTATACATTGATTTTGATTCTATTTACTGTGTTGCTGTTAATTTTTTGTGTAGAGAACTGAAAACGTGAATAATGTGATTTTGCTATATGACTCACATCCTGTTTTCTGTGCACATGAAGTTAACGTAACCCAAGGTTCTCGACTGGTCTGGATTTAAGACCCTTGTTTCTCTGATGAATCAAGTTGTGACTCACTTTCATAGAATTTATAGAAATTAAGCAGATGTCTTTCTCAAAAGCAGGCTTGTGAACACATGTGTAACATAATATCAATGTGAGCTTTCGTTTTAAATAAAATTGACTCATGAGTAATCGTAAACTGAGTGGACATCATGACTGTACGACCGTTTGCAGACAAAATAAGTAAAGCTCACAAACCATCTGTTTTCACTTACTACCAAATGAAACTGGAGTGTGTTCGGCTGATAAATAACATTTCAGTCTCAGTCAGTTTTCTAAATTCATATCTAACACTATCGGAGGCATATTGGCTCTAGGTTTTCTGTGTGTGTACTGTAACCGTTCGGGGCAGGTAACCATGGTAACCTCTGCTGGCGTGCATGTAATAGTACATGTAAACATTGGAGTGGTACCATGAACTGTACTAATATATGATTGGCCTACTACTGAATGGTAACTGTGGTCTGTTCAACTTGTCACAGCAGTAATAGACTATGACAGCATTGCATTATGGGATATGTATGTTGGCGAAGTGTCCAGAGGGTGAATGCTTTAATACTGACCCATAAATACAATGCAATTAGCATATTTTATACTATGGTTTCAGACATAGTTAGCCTATTAATTTAGCATGTTAGAGTGAACTTTCAGACACCATCCTTGGCTATTAACATATCAATGAAATGAAATAACTGCATTACCATGGCAACAGACACCTACTGCACGGGGATCGAACCCAGGACCTTCTTTGCAAATGGTGCACAGTGTTGGTATTAGTTCAACTGATCTCAGACTCATTGAATTATGTTCGGTTAGGTTAGGTTAGGTTATGCTATGCTATGCTATGCTATGCTATGCTATGCTATGCGATGCTAGGTTAGGTTAGGTTAGGTTAGGTTATGCTATCCTATGCTATATTAGGTTATGCAAGGCTATGTTATGTTATGTTACACTAGGTTATCCCAGATAGCAATTACCTTTGGGCAGGATCCACATTAAAGCCTTTACATCCGTTTAAGCTTACATCTGTTTTCTGACTTTGGACCAAATCTGCATCTGATCTGTCTTTCAGCTCTCTCTAGCAGTTCCAGAGTTGTGCTGGCTTACGGATTCGGCACAGAACAGTCTCCCATCACACAACCAAGAATGATTTTCAAAGTTGTAATGCTGATCTGGACCAGAATCGTAATATGAATCTGGGCCAACATGATTCTTGTGTATATTATAGATGTGATTGAACAGAGCTGGGCCAGAGCTGGACCGCTTCTGTAGAAGATCCGTTTCGCGGAGCAGTACCTGTTTTGACCCAATGTGTGTTAGGACACCAGGACGGATCTGCCAAACAGTTTCGGGCCGAGTCGGGGTGCGATTCTGTTCCAGATCTGTCCCAGTATCTCTTTGCTATCTGGGATGTTATGCTATGCTATGCTATGCTATGCTATGTTATGTTATGCTAGGCTATGTTATGTTATCTTATGTTACGCTAGGTTATGTTATGCTATGCAATGTTATACTATGTTATGTTATAATAGGTTATGCTATGCTATGGTTTGTTATGCTGTGCAAAGCTATGTTATGTTATGCTATGTTGTTATGTTATGCTATGCTGTTATGTTGTGCTAGGTTATGCTATGCTATGCTATGCTATGCAATGCTATGCTAGGGTATGTTACATTATGCTATGCTATGCAATGTTATGCTATGCTATATTATGTTATGTTGTGATTTTTTTTTTATCTGTGAATAACACTTTTGTCATCATTCCCCTTCAATATTAATGGTCATGATGTACAAGAGGTACAGGTTTTGCACAATATGACACATCTGTTGTACAAAAATGATTTTTGTTTCTATCCATTTTTCATCCAGCTTTTATAAATTAAGATCCTCCTCATAAAACCTGAAAACTTAATGCTGGAACAGAAGAGAAACTATAGCCAGTTACTCTTACATCTTTCCTTCTTGCCTGATATGTACTGTTCGACACAATAAAAGGGTTATTTTATTTATGTATTTCGGTTCCATCCATGGAGGTTTTATGTTGGAAAGGTGTACTATGATGCAAAATTTAAAAAATAACATAATAAAAGCAAGTAACGAGCCTATAAGGAGTAGAAATATTTGTGTCGAAACGTAAGGAGTAAAAGTCAGAGATTGTTCGAAAAAAAAAAAAAAAGTACAGATGTGAGATGAAGTGAGAAACTATGCTTTTTCGTTGCCAACATAATCTCACATTTAGGTCTGTTTAACTGTTCTGGTGCTTCTCAGTTGTATCGCATGTTCTTCATCAGTGGGCGGAGCTTGCCAAGTTGTCAATTACAAAATTAAGTTAAATCTCAACATCTTCTCCTCAGGAAAAACCACAATCTGAACCTGTTATTGGTGATTATGTGAGCTCCGCCTTCTATTAAGAATCAATGAGAGTCCCAGACTTATATTAGTGTTGGCAGACGATGTGGTAAAATATGTAAGAATCAACAAGTTTAAGCTGACAAAAATAACCAGGCAGTGTTTGTCTGAATGCGCTGCCCAGACAAGAATCAGATAAGACCGATAAATATGTCCTCTTGGTGTGTATCTAAGATAAAACGCAGCATAGTGAGGCTGGAAGATTTATAAAACAGGTGCGTGTTTTATTACTGGATAATAGGAGTGGATGAGGATAAAGCATGAGTCAGAGGAATGAGTCCGGAAAACACTGCCTGGACTTCTTCTATCTGAACATTCCTGAAGTCTGTGCAACTTTTCATCATAAAAAAAAACTGCAGAGTCTACTCTCCATATCAAAAATACGTGGGAAAAGGAAGCGGGAATAAGAATTTTAGATTAGAAACGGGAAGAAATCTGCCCGTTTCAGTGGTCTTCTACCATTTCGTTAGAGTAGAGAAAAATGTTTGTTAGAAGGGCCATTTCTGCATTTACCCTGATGAGGTGTCTTTAAATATGAGTGTCGGAGACGGTGTGGATCGAAGGAGGCTAATCATTATCATGTGTTCTGGGACTGACCCAAGATGCACCAATATTGGAGTGGTATTCACGGAGCTTTAACCCTATAACGCCAAACGTGTCATATTTGATACATGAGTTTTGAAGCCCTCTACATCACAGGTGTCAAACATGCGGCCTGGGGGCCAAATCCGGCCTGCTAAAGGTTCCATTCCGGCCCACGGGATGAAAGTGCAAAAATTAACCTGAACAGTCCAGGCTGTCCAGATCACTGTGGTTCAGGTTCCACATACAGACCAATGTGGTCTACAGTAAAAAAAACAACAACACAATAACCCATAAATAATGACAACGGCGAACTTTCTTTTTGAAAAATTACGTGGAAAACATTTCAGTGAAAAAGATAACATTACACTGTGAAAATATTTACATTTACAAAACTATTCTTTCACAATAAAAATGCAAATAAATACATAAATAAAAACAAAGATGTGCAATTTTAACAATATTCTACCTGTTACTAAATTTTTTTGTGCATTTATAGATCCACTGTGATCTGTAGTTGTGTTAATAATAAGAGATGGAATATTGTAGAAATTGTTCAAATTTTCGTTCCAAACTCCAAAATTTTAACAATATTCTGCCTGTTACCAAATGTTTATGGAACATTGTGTGTAATGTACATGTATAAATAATAAGTGCAGGCATAATATTGTTTAAATTGCACTAATTTTCAAATGAAATTACTGTTTTTTCAGGTTATTCACATCTTTTTTTGTAAAATGTAAATATTTTCATAATTTGTTTGGGTTTTTTTGTACTAAAACAAAAAGAAAAACTTGGATTTGCATTATTTATAGGTTATTAAGTCATTATTTTACTGGTCTGGCCCGCTTGAGATCAAATTGGGCTAAATGTGGCCCCTGAACCAAAATGAGTTTGACACCCCTGCTCTACATGATCAGTGTGATATTTTTTTACTTGAAAAACCTGATGTATACAATTAGATTCATGCAATACACAGATAATCCACCAGGGGGAGGAATCTGTTCACCAGAGGCCTTTCCGGTGACACTACAAGACTGTCATTAATGAGGAAGGAGGAAGAACTTTGACAATTTTGAAAAGGAATTATCAATTTGTTAGACATGTTTGTGTTATAATATGTTTTTGTTTGTTCAAAAATAATATTTGAGCATTGAGACCCGATGTATCAAATATGATACAAAATTGAAACTCATACATAGAAATTGATATGTGAAAAAAAATAAAAAAAATAAAAAAAATTGGTTGTTTTCAGAAGGACCAATACAACGACCAAAAGGCTCCAGTTTCAAAGAACTGGAATTTTCTGTCAATGATTTAATGCTTCAGGCTTTACAGGGTTAATATCGGTCTTTAACCCTTTCATGCACAGTGGTCACTATAGTAGACAGTTCTTCTCCAGCTGTTCTCTTGTATATTCATGGGTTTTGTTGTTTTAGTTCCATATCAGCCAACACAGTGGACACTTACGCATCATCCCAAATGATGCAATTCATACCATTACTGTAACTATGCTGTCCTTGCTAAATCTGATCTGCAGTAACTTGTTTTAGTGTAAATCAGTTACCAATTGTTATTAGACTGTAATTAACAGTTTGTTTGTTTGTTTTTTTAACAAAAAGTAATTTTTTTTGCATATTATCTCCATGAAGTGACAAATAACTAGTAATAGAGTATGATAAAATGTGAGAAAACATCTGATTAACAGCATTAAAAATGTTTTTTATTGCATAGTTTTCCATATCACTTTCTGATATTAGGTTTTAAATATATGTTTCTTTGCTTTAAAAATTAAATGCATGGTGTTCAGCTGAGTGGAAATTTTTGTAACCCCTTAAAAAAAAAAAAAAAAAAAAAAACTCGATTGCATTGTTTTTTTCATGCCTATAGAGTAGGGGTGTCAAACTCATGTTAGTTCAGGGGCCACAAACAGCCCAATATGACCTGCAGTGGGCCAGATCATTAAAATAATAACATAATAATGCAGAAATAATATCAATTCCAAAATTTATATTTCTAATTTCTATGTTTTAGAGTGAAAAAAGTAAAATTATATTATCAAAATTTTTACATCTACAAACTATCCTTTAAAAAAATGTGGAAAAACATGAACAATCATGACCAAAGTGAAATTTATTAAGAAAAACAGTGCAATTTTAACAATTTATGCCGTTATTTGGCCTCAGCTTCTCATTTTCACATGTTCATTACAACATACAGATCACAGTGGATCTACAAATGCACAAAACATTTAAGAACAGACAGAATATTGGTACAATTACTCTTAATTCTCTTAAGACTTTTCAGGTTGTTCATATTTGTTCAAGTTTTTCACTTTTTTTTGTAAAAGGTAAGTATGTAAATATTAACATTTTTGTGTAATTAAACTTTATTTTTACACTAAAACAAAGAGAAAAATTTGTGGTTTTCATTATTTATACTTTATTATGATAGTATTTTACTGGTCTGACCCACTTTAGATGGAATTGACCTGGAATTATTTTGACATCCTTGACTGTTAATATATTCAGTGTAATTTTTGTGTTTCACTAATTCATCCTATGGGCCGGATTCGACCCTTTGGCGGGCCAGATTTGGCCCCCGGGCCACATGTTTGACACTTGTGCTATAGAGGAATAAAAACACTCAGGAAAAATATCTTGGCTAAGGTTCTCATAATTCATGCATGAAAGGGTTAAGGTTCATATTATCTATAACTGTGAATCTATATCTCGGTGATGTCACTATACTAGAACGGAGGAAGGATACAAAATTATAACAGGCGCTTTTAGCAGCCAACAAGAAATCTATTACAAGAAGGTGGTTAAACCCAACTCCACCAACAATAGAAGACTGGTAGAGATCATCTTGCAGATATTCAAAGTGGAAAAACTGACTTACTCTATCAGAACCCAGAGGGATACATTTGATCGTATTTGGGACAAATGGATCAAGTGCGTATCCTGTAGCCACCCAGAATTTGTATCACTCCTCTAAAAACGTCCTCTTTTTTTATAATCTCGATGTATTTTTTCTTCGTTTTATGTTTTTCTGCATAAACATGTGTCATGTTTAAAGAACCCAGAGATATTGTAACGCTATGATTGTTTTTAAGTGAGAAATACCGAAACTGGAAGCAAACAGTTCATATGCTACTTTAATTTTTAACCCTTTCATGTATGAATTATGAGAACCTTAATCTAGATTTTTTTCCTCAGTGTTTTTATTCCTCTTTAGGCATTAAAAAAACAGTGCGATTGAAAGTTTTTCATGAAGCTGTTTTTCATGGAGTTGCAAAAATGTCCACTAAGCTGGAAGCTGGACACCAGAGAAGCAAAGAAACAAGTATTTACTGATATACTGTGTGAAAATTATGAAATAAAAACATTTTATTGCTGTTAATCTGATGTTTTCTCACATTTTAACAAACTCTAATACGAGTCATTACTCACGTCATGGAGATAATATGCAAAAAAGCATCTTTTTGTTGTTAATTACAGTCTAATAACGGTAACAAGCAGTTGATTTACACTCAAACATGTTAGATCAGGTTTATCAAGAACAGCAAAGTTACTGTAATGTTATCAGTTGTAGTGTACGGGATGATGCATGTGTTGGCATGAAATATACGAAACTAAAACAAAATCCATGGATATACAAGAGATCAGCTGTAGAATAATTGTCCACTGTAGTGACCACTATGCATGAAAGGGTTAATTTTTCTTTTTTTTTCTTTTTTTTACACTTTCATATGTATAAAACAAGAAATACAGAAAGGCCTCTAATAGATAATATCATTATGAATGGTAATGTTGGATATATTTTGTCACCTTTTTCACTTAAAAAAAAAAAAAAAAAAGAATAAAAAACTGCTGAGTCTGATGTGAAGAAGCTCTATGATGCTTAAATGTCCACTTTTCTTGTCTTCGGATCCTTAAAGATACTTTATAATTGCCTTTTTCTTGCTAATTTCCTTCTTTCATGCAGCTTTCATCTGTGACAAGTTAAATGTATAGTGTTCATTTTCAGCTGCATTGGATTAAATCACTAGATCTGGAAAAAGAAAAAGGGGGGAAAAATGCAGTAGTTGACAGATTTGATATGAGTTAAAGTACATTCTGAATATTGGAACGTAACCAAAGCCAAACTGGAGCTGTTTTATGTCCTGTCAGATGAATGTATATGTGAAAGGTTAGGTTATGCATTGAGGAGTATTTGAGGAGTATTTCTGACGAGTGCAGATCTGAGAATTAATGATATTTCAGTGAACTTTTGACACTTGGAGTACAAACATCTATTACACATTGTGCAAATAGAGCTAGAGTCAGAAATGAAAGCAACAGAATTCAATAGATTTGACAGATTAGAGCAAACTGACAAGAAAATAATACTAGGAGAAAAAAAGTTGCCATTTTTTAAGAGGAGAGAAAAAAATATGATCAAAATTATCAGCTGAAACCCAAAAAATGAATATCTTTTTAACTTTAACCCTCCGGTATCCAGGTGCGCCTTTTATGCACACTTTGCACTTCATGTATTATTTTTCACAATTTAAATAAGGTTAGAATTCAAAAGTTGTTCATTTTTGCACGATCTTTAACCCTTTCATGCATGAATTATGAGAACCTTAATCAAGATTTTTTTTTTTTTTCCTGAGTGTTTTTATTCCTCTTTAGGCATGAAAAAAAAAACAATGCAATTGAAATTTTTTTTAAATCAACCTGTTTTTCATGGAGTTACAAAAATGTCCACTCAGCTACACCATGAATTTTACTCTTGAAGCAAAGAAACATGTATTTAAAACCCAATATCATAAAGTGATATGAAAACAGTGAAATGAAACCATGTTTAATGCAGCTAATCTGATGTTTTCTCACATTTTAACACATTCTAATACTGGTTATTACTCACTTCATGGAGATAATATGCAAAAAAATAAATATTAACAATTGATATCCACTCAAAAACCAATCAAGAACAGCAAAGTTACAATAATGGTATGAATTGCAGTTCATGAGATGATGCATAAGTGTCCACAGTGTTGGTTTATATGGAACTAAAACAACAAAACCCATGAATATACAAGAGTAAAGCTGTAGAGTAACTGTCCACTGTAGTGACCACTATGCATGAAAGGGTTAAACTTCTGGCCACCAACTAAAATGTGCACATTGTGAACAAAAGAAAATTACAAGACTAGCATCTGTCTCCCAAGTGTGCCTAAAACGCACTATTTCTTCCATTTGATATGTATGATTAGGGCTGACCTGGATTTACAAAAATAAAATCAAATTAGAGCAGAAAAATAAATCAATGTATAATATTTAATAGTTTGATTTATAGGTGTGCATTTTTGGCACACTTGGTGACAGATGCTAGTATTTTTCAACATTTGACCTAGCGCCAAAAATAATGATGCAAATTAACCAATGTTGGAGTTAATCATTGACATATGCCAGGATGAAAAAATTAAATAATATGTGATCCACTTTTTATGTAGTATTTTGGAAAAAAAAAAAAATTTTTTTGTTTTTTTTTGCATCAAAAAAATGGTTTGTTTACCAAACTACCAGAAAATATCAGGTCTGCTGAGAGTCTGAGTTCTTTTAAGTCAAGGTTTAAGACTCACCTGTTCACTGCCGCCTTTGACTAAAAGGCTTTTTACTTTTAAATTTTATATTCTGTTTTGAAACTCTGCACTGCAACTCTTACTTTAATATGTGTGTGCTTTTATTTATTTATTTATTTACTTTTATTTTATGTGTTGTTTTCTTACTTGCTGTTTTTAATCACCTCTTACATGTTTCTTTTACAATGTTTTAAATGTGTTTCTTTTTATTTCAATGTCCTGTGTGAAGCACCTTGAATTGCCTTGTTGCTGAAATGTGCTATACAAATAAACTTGCCTTTGTTTACATTACAAACACGGCATTTAAAGGGTTAAAAAATGTGACAGTTATTGAGTATTTGGTATTTTTATTTATCAAGTTGATAAATAGAAAAAAGTGTAAAAGAATTAAAAAACAAACTGTATGATTTTTTTTTTTTTAACATTATTCCACAAGTGTGCGAAAAAGGCACACTTGGTGCTTAGTAAGGGCCTTGCTGGACAGGATACCGGAGGGTTAAATTCTATCTTCATGTAGGTTTCACAAATAATTAAAATCTTTTGAAGGTTTAAGACTTAGATAGAGAGACGTCCTGCATTCCACATTTTAATATTCCTCTATTATCCCTTTATTTATGAGGATATTTTCATAAAATTACACCTTTTTCGGAAATATTACAGTTTTCTCCTCATAGTATCATATTTTAACATTTGGCTCAATCCTCCTTCATAAATAGGATGAAATCAGTCAAATGAAACATGTTTAAAGCGTTTACTGATTTTAACCACTTTCATCTGATGAATGATAATATGTGAAAATTACATAAAAGGAAAATCGATTTGTTTTACTCATTCAGTCATTTGATCTCCATGACCTTCACCAGGATTAAGCAGCTCAGAAAATGGATGGATTTGAAGGTCATTTGTTCCAGTGATGAATAACTTTGCAGCTGTAATTTTGCATATGTTCAATGTGCTACATGACTCTGTTTGATGAGTAAAATGAATTAAAGGTGCTTTAGAAAATCCAACTAAATTTATCAAAGTTTTAGGAAATGTAAACTAAATGTAAAATAAAACTCTGACATCAGAACATGCAGACTGTCAAAGACCTTCTTGCAAATGAGGCATGACAATGTTGATATTAGTTCTACTGATTTCAGATCCATTAAATGGCTATTCTATTCTATTTTATGCTATTCTATGCTAAGTTGTGTAATGTGTGGATAAAAATCACCTTTGTCATCATTTCTCCCCATTGTTAATATTCATGATGTACAAATACAGATTTTACACAATATAAGACATCTGTAGAACAATGGTTTTGAAAAATCATATTTGTTTCTCTCCATTTTTTTTTCAGCTTCTATAAATCAAGGCTTTCATCATAAAACCTGAAAACCTAAAACCAGAACCGAACAGGAACTAAAACCAGTCAGTTTCTCGAAGTTAAAAAATATTAAATTAAAATTGTTTGTTATATTAATTAAAATTGTAAATGATTGCTAGATTGTCAGACATATGTGAGAAAGTGTGCTAAGGAAAAATGGGAAACTGGACTCACTCACAACACATTTTCTAACCTTTTAGTTAGTCGAAATATAAGAAAAAAAGTCCAGGTGGACCATTTTTGACTTGGGGTTTAAAGGGTTAAATGGCTATTTAATTCTACGCTGTGCTGTGCTATGCTATGCTATGCTATGTGTTGCTAAATTCTGTAATGTGTGGATAAAATTAACCTTTGTCCTCCCCATTGTTAATGTTCATGATGTACAAATACAGCAGGGGTCTCAAACCGGCCCGTGGGATGAATTAAATGGCTATTTTATTCTATGCTATGCTATGCTAAGTTGTGTAATGTGTGGATAAAATTAACCTTTGTCATTATTCCTCCCCATAATTAATGTTCATGATGTACAAATACAGGTTTTACACAATGAGACATCCATAGAACAATGGTTTTGAAAAATCATATTTGTTTCTATTAGGGCTGGGCAAAGTAACGCGTTATTACCGCGTTAACGCATTCATTAAATAACGCCAACAATTTTTTTTTTTTTTTATCTCCCGTTAATACCGTTCTGCCTTTCAAGCAAGTCTTAGTTCATTTATACATACGGACTCTTATTTTGAAACTCATGCTTTTATTTTGGTGCTCCACACGCACTAGAACCAAACGCCAGTGCCGGTGTAGCTGAGGAGAAAAGCCCACGAACTTTACGAGAAATGCTGAATCAAACTTTTTTTAACTGCTGCATAAGCAATGCCTGTATGTATCAATTATTCTGTTGTTTGCGAAATAATTTCACATGCAAACATGCCGTTAGAAACATGTTTATGATGCTATTTTGGATGTGTTTATTACAATGTGTTATTAACATGTTTAAGCTAATTTGTTTATGCTAGCAGTCGGAGATAAGTTGCTAATTCTTCATGCAGGCTCATAATAATTTTATGTAAATTCATTGGTTGTGTTTAGGTATAATATGCCAGCCTTTGAACTAACCTTTACTTATTTACGATGTGATTAGCTCGATGCTAACTTGAATGGGGAAATGCATAGACATGCTAACGATTAGCATTTACAGATTAATTTTAAATTTACAATGTCTTTTTATCCAGCAACAAAGGTTCACATCAGAGATATTTTACACTATTCATTCTGACAACAACTGAACAAAAAATACTCACAGGCAAACGTTTTTGGGGCCATAAAAACAGAGTGAAAGAAACGTGTCTTCTTATGTCCGAATTGACTACGGTAACACCGAAAGGACAAAACATATGTTAGTGCAACTTATTCCGACCACTAGAGGGCCCCCTTTGCTTGCTTTTAACAACTGAACATCACATATTATTGGGCTTATTAGTTTTAGTACTTATTAGTGGGCTTAAGACTCCTGTCAATCACTCACAACTGGAAATAAACTGGTGTGGACATAAACATGGAGAAAAGTACCAGTCTTTTCCATGGACATTTTCATTTTAAATGTCTTCAGATGGTGGGGCTGAGAAGGACAAAGTTATTTGGAAGCACTGACATGTGGAATTATTTTTATCACCGGAGTGCTTCAAGTCTGAAATATCACTGAAAGGCAATACATGCTGTTGATGCCAGCAACAATCCCCCCCCCCCCCCCCATATAACTATGCGATTAATCGTGATTAATCACAGAAATCTACTCGATTAATTGCGATTAAAAATTTTAATCGCTGCCCAGCACTAGTTTCTATCCATTTTTTTCAGCTACTATGAGGCTTTCCTCATAAAACCTGAAAACCTAAAACCAGAACTGAACAGGAACTAAAACTAGTCAATTTCTCAAAGTGAAAATAAATTCAATTAAAATTGTAAATAATTGCTAGATTGTTAAACATCACTCACAACACATTTTCTAACCTTTTAGTTACTCAAAATAAAATAAAAAAAAAAGTCCAGGCTACCATTTTAGATTTAGGGTTCAAAGGGTTAAATGGCTATTCTATTCTATGCTATGCTAGCTTGTGTAATGTGCAGATAAAATTAACATTTCTCATCATTCCTCCCCGTTATTAATGTTCATGATGTACAAATACAGGTTTTGCACAATATGAGACTGAACAATGGTTTTGAAAAATCATATTTGTTTCTATTCATTTTTTTTCCAGCTTCTATAAATCGAGGCTTTCCTCATAAAACCTGAAAACCAAAACTGGAACCGAACAGGAACTAGTTTTCTCGAAGTGAAAATAAAATAACTCATGCTGAAACTGTAACCGATATTAAAAACCACAATGAAAATGTCAAAACTTAAAGCGTGTTTGGTTGAAGTACAAACTTTCTGACTATCAAATAAATGTGTCTACAGCTTGAATCAAACTGGAAGTAATCTTTGGTCCAGTGATCCAACGCTCAAAGCTCAACAGTTCATCCATTTTTTTTCAGCCACTATAAATAAAGGCTTTCGTCATAAAACCTGAAAACCTAAAACTAGAACCAAACAGTAACTAAAACTAGTCAGTTTCTCGAAGTGAAAATAAATTTAATCAAAATTGTAAATGATTACTAGATTGTCAGACATCTGTGAAAAAGAGTGGTAAGAAAAAATGGGAAAATTGACTTTCTCACAGTATATTTTCTAACCTTTTAGTTTGTTGAAAAATAAGAAAAAAAGTCCAGGTGGACCATTTAAGACTTGGACTATAAAGAGTTAAATGGCTATTTTATTCTATGCTATGCTAAGTTGTGTAATGTGTGGATAAAATTAACCTTTGTCATCATTCCTCCCCATAATTAATGTTCATGATGTACAAATACAGGTTTTACACAATATGAGACATCCATAGAACAATGGTTTGGAAAAATCATATTTGTTTCTATCCATTTTTTTTTTTTCAGCTACTATAAATCAAGGCTTTCCTCATAAAACCTGAAAACCTAAAACCAGAACTGAACAGGAACTAAAACTAGTCAGTTTCTCAAAGTGAAAATAAATTCAATTAAAATTGTAAATAATTGCTAGATTGTTAAACATCACTCACAACACATTTTCTAACCTTTTAGTTACTCAAAATAAAAAAAAGTCCAGGCTACCATTTTAGATTTAGGGTTTAAAGGGTTAAATGGCTGTTCTATTCTATGCTATGCTAAGTTTTCTCAATTTCTCATCATTCCTCCCCTTTATTAATGTTCATGATGTACAAATACAGGTTTTACACAATATGAGACTGAACAATGGTTTTGAAAAATCATATTTGTTTCTTTTCTTTTTTTTTTCCCAGCTTCTATAAATTGAGGCTTTCCTCATAAACCCTGAAAACCTAAAACTAGAACCAAACAGTAACTAAAACTAGTCAGTTTCTCGAAGTGAAAATAAATTCAATCAAAATTGTAAATGATTACTAGATTGTCAGACATCTGTGAAAAAGAGTGGTAAGAAAAAATGGGAAAATTGACTTTCTCACAGTATATTTTCTAACCTTTTAGTTTGTTGAAAAATAAGAAAAAAAGTCCAGGTGGACCATTTAAGACTTGGACTATAAAGAGTTAAATGGCTATTTTATTCTATGCTATGCTAAGGTGTGTAATGTGTGGATAAAATTAACCTTTGTCATCATTCCTCCCCATAATTAATGTTCATGATGTACAAATACAGGTTTTACACAATATGAGACATCCATAGAACAATGGTTTGGAAAAATCATATTTGTTTCTATCCATTTTTTTTTTTCAGCTACTATAAATCAAGGCTTTCCTCATAAAACCTGAAAACCTAAAACCAGAACTGAACAGGAACTAAAACTAGTCAGTTTCTCAAAGTGAAAATAAATTCAATTAAAATTGTAAATAATTGCTAGATTGTTAAACATCACTCACAACACATTTTCTAACCTTTTAGTTACTCAAAATAAAAAAAATGTCCAGGCTACCATTTTAGACTTAGGGTTTAAAGGGTTAAATGGCTGTTCTATTCTATGCTATGCAAAGTTTTCTCAATTTCTCATCATTCCTCCCCATTATTAATGTTCATGATGTACAAATACAGGTTTTACACAATATGAGACTGAACAATGGTTTTGAAAAATCATATTTGTTTCTTTTCTTTTTTTTTTTTCCCAGCTTCTATAAATCGAGGCTTTCCTCATAAACCCTGAAAACCTAAAACTGGAACCGAACAGGAACTAGTTTCTCGAAGTGAAAATAAAATAACTCACGCTGAAACCGAACTGATATTAAAAACCACAATGAAAATGTCAAAACTTAAAGCATGTCTGGTTGAAGTACAAACTTTCTGACTATCAAATAAATGTGTCTACAGCTTGAATCAAACTGGAAGTAATCCCCGGTCCGGTGATCCAACGCTCAACATCTGCTTTGTATGTGTTCGTCCTGATTTCCACATAATTACTCTGCAGAACGGACACTATCTGTGCCTCTCTGCGATCCCTGACACCCAGATGCACAGCTCCAAAACAACAAATCCTTTGTTTTGCCGGTTTCCTGAAACGTAATACCACCGCCGTCTTGAGTGAATTAAGAGTATGTGTGTGTTTCATTAATTGTGCAGTGGGATTCCGCCTGCAGAAGATGAGGCTCGCTGCAGACTGTATGCAGCCTAATACCCTCAAAGCACATCTTGCACTAACAGGAAATTCCTCTCCTCCCAGATGCCAGTCCTTTTTATTAGGTTTGGGGATGTGCCCTCAGTTTGATGGCAGCGGTATTACTTTCTCTGTCAAGTTAGCTTCGGGGTATTAAAATACACTGCGAGCTGAAACACAATGATAATGTCATCCACATTTAATGGAGCAGAAGTCAAATATCCCTGCCGACATCATTCCTGCGGAGCTCTAAACGTGAACTTCGACTGATCCTGAAAATTAAACGATGCTATCTCCCCTTCATTTTTCTTTTGTATTGCTCCTTTGTTGCCAGAATGACACCGGTGGAAGGTGATATTGCTGTTGGGTAATATGTAAGCGTCGACTTTTCTCACGTTCTGTAAGCATGCACAAGCCATGGCGGCATTTTTACATTCCTGTCTTACCTGAATGTTAAGGCGACCTCTGTGTGCACCGAGGCCGTAGCGTCTAATCGTGGAAGCGTGAAGCTGGAAGTCATCAATCTTCAGGGTCTCCAGTCCCATCGGAGGGCATTCTGGGAGAAGGAAAAATTGGCCCATGATTGAAATTATATGTATCATCTGTAAAGTTCAGAGGGACTCCTGTCTGCAGTTGTTAATGGGTTAATCTGAAGTGAAATATGTGAAGCTGTTGTGAACTGTAAAAAAAAAGCAAGGGAAATTTATTTGTATAGCATCATTCATACACAAGACAATTCAAGGTGCTTTACAAAGGCATAGAAACACAGGAAATGACATTAAAATCATAGAGAACAAGTGGTTCCAGGCACAACAAACCCCGCCCCTCAACATATCAATTGCCTCTATATATGTGCCAAGTTTAACATAACACTGATGTTTTTACAGACATGTGAAATTTCACCCACTACGAGGGGCGACTGAAAAGTTTTGAGCCTAACATGAAAAGGATTAAGATATGAAGACCAAATTTGGTCCATGAAATCTTTCACATATCTTAATCCTATCCACCAAATTTCTTGGTCATAGCAATCTTTTTCCCTGTTTTACAGGTCCCTGAACTTTCTGTATTAAGGGTTTCCTGAAAACTTGTGCTTTTCTTCTGACTAAGATTGTTATGATTCTTGATATTTGTA
>NC_043975.1:8363293-8390793 GCF_902148855.1 Sphaeramia orbicularis | reverse complement strand
TGCAGAGACTGAATTTCCATATGGAAATAAAGTGAGTTAACCTTAACCTTGACTTTAAAACACTTCCAAATGTTTCAGTATTTTCTTGTTTTGCATAATTCTGCTCATGCATAATATTACTGAATACAGAACCTTTTGTGATTACATTGGTTTTGCAAATTCTGCTCTTAGATTTCTAAAATGTTATGTTGTTTGGTAGGTTTTGGTCCTTTGTAATGACCAAGAAAAAAAAAAAAAAAAGAGATAAACCCACAAATATCCATATATTTACTTTACATTTACACTGATTGTGTGTTTGTTTTGCATTATTTCCGTTCTGTTGCATTTTTTTTTGCTTTTTTATCTTGTTGCATTTCTTATTAATAAATGCAACCACTCAGGAACGAAAACAAACCTCTAACCTGGAAGAAGACAATAATTTGCTATTTATCGTGATAGTTGTTGATGCTGACCGATATTAAACGTTTATTATGTCACCATTTTTGTCCATATCTCCCACCCCTCCTCTCCTATGCATTGAACAATCATCAGTAAATCTTTGCAGAGTCGGTACCTAGCTCTCCTGCGGCTTTAATGTCGATGTTGTCGTAGCCGCTGCCGATGCGGATGATAATACGTAGAGCTTTAAACTTCTCCAGATCCTCTCTGGTCAGAGTGATGGTGTGGTACATCATGGCTCCAACAGCTTCATTCAGCACCTGCAGAAACACATGCAAACTTCAATTACAACTAAATTCCAACCAAATGCAAATTCTTAACCATGTCCACTACACAACCTCTGAGGACCCAAATATGACACATGTGGAACTCCAGTTTGCCTTATTTTTAAAAGCATATGTGTATGATTAATAATTTAAAACTTGGCCACAGTTTCTAAGGGTTAAAGAATTAAAAGTGAAAAACAGCAGTGAATTTACACATTTTAACAGGATCTGTTCCCAGCGTAGGCTTTTCTGTTTGGAGTTTGTATATTTTTGCGGGAACAGAAAAGAAAACATGGAATGCGTAAAAGCACTGTTTTTGTCAGTACAACGCCATAGATATAGATGGAAAAACTGAAGTGATTTTGGTTATTATAAAAAAAAAAACATGGAAAATGGATAGATATCAGCTCTGAAATTAAACTACTATGAGCTATTTTTGTTGTTTTCATTATATTTGTCCAAACAAATGTACCTTTATTTGTACCAGGCATTAAAATGAACTAGAAACTGAAGAAAACAAGGGGTGGTCTAATAATTTTTTCGATGACTGTAAGTCTCAAGTTCAGTAATCTGCAATTTAGATGTTAAAATGTCAGGACTTCACACTGATTAAGTTTAGTGGTTGGTTTAAAACAGGGGTCTCAAACTCATGTTCTTTCAGGGGTCACATTCAGCCTGATTTAATCTCCAGTGGGCCGGACCTGTAAAATAATAACATAATAACCTATAAATAATGACAACTCCAAATTGTTGTCTTTGTTTTGGTGTGAAAAACCCCTCCATTAAATTATGAAAATACTTACTTTTATAAACTATCCAAATAAAAAATATGTGAATAACCTGAAAAAACTGAAATTTCTTAAGAAAAATAAGTGCAATTTGAATTGAATTTATTCCTGACTAAAATAGTTATGAAATTATTCAACTTAATATATTGTAGCCTGAATGGACATTAGCTCAATGTCATTTGCCAGTTCAGGAAGTGCTTTTAATTTGACAATTAAGACGTTAAGATTTCTATTATACAATGACAGTGTTAGATGAACAGTAAAGCCATAGTTCCTCCTCTGGCTCTGACTCATGGTGCAGCTGTACAAAAATACAAAAACCAATACAAAAAGGCCAATACACACTGCCATACACACATTAAATCCAAATTAACACTAACACCACAACCCCGCTTAACTCCTGCACAGAAAAATAACACATTTTCAACAACGTGCCCCATACCCACAATGCAATGCGAAGATAAAAAGGTGTGGTCATGACTAAAACTCAGTGATTTAATTCCATTCAACTTCAACTTTTTCGTACTTTCAACTATGAGATTGGACTATAGGATTCTGTTGGGTTTCTGTAAATTGGCTTAGAGTCTGGTTTTGACCAACTCTATATATAAAGTGTCATGAGATAACTTTTTTGTGGTGATCTGGCGCTATATAAATAAAATTTGATTGATTGAGTGATTTGATTGGTTTTCCCCTGTAAGTCGCTTTGGAAAAAAGCATCTGCCAAGTGCATAAACATGAACTAAGTCTACAAATTAGTAGAATATACTGAACATTTTATAGTAACATCATAAAACTGAAATCATTTAAGTGCATTGTAATTAAAGCATTTTAGTAAATACAAATTCCGGGCTTACAGTGTATAAAGGGTTAATTACATTCACGTCTTTCCTTTGTTCATCAGCGTCCACTCATCCATTCATTTATTCATTCATTCATGCTAGCTTCACAACATCCAACCTCCATGGCTATTAGTCCATTAGAGCTCGTAACACCCCGTGACAATCACAAGATCACATTCCTTCCACACCAGCCATGATAATCACATGTCTGGCATGACTTCGGACACTTAAAGAGAATGTTTAAGATTTCACCCAGAGGGAAACTACAGGCGTCACATGACCGGCGGCAGCGACACACTGTCCTTGTAGGTTCTAAGTTGTGTTATTGTCTCTGGGGAAAGCCCGGGTTGTGCGTGGTCATCACAAACCTGCGCTCGGACCCTCGGGGCTTTACGGCCCAAGGATGAGGGTAATTGAGTGGGAAGAGCGATCAGAGCGGCAGCTGACGGACGATAAACCTGATGAGATGACAAAACACGCAAGGTCACCAAAGTGTAGCGCGAGTCTGGACAATAATCGAGGCGTTATTAAGGCGGAAACGGGACAGAACTGGGTCAGAATAGAACGGATTTGGATCGGAGTCTCCCTGGTGGAATAAACTCATATCACCTGGAAGCACATTTAGGTTTTTTTGATACATTCTACTCATGAAAAAACGACGATATAAGTAAAGATACACGATATGGACTAGGGCTGTGTATTGGCACTTTCTCTTTGTAAAATACTCTAATAACATTAATAAACGGACCTTTTAAAGTTATTTTGTAATGTCACAGTCTGGATATTCCCTCTGAAAAATAGATCATAAGCCAAATTAAGACTGATCATGATTTAAGATAATGTAAGGCAGGGGTGTCAAACTCATTCTGGTTCAGGGGCCATATTTAGCCCAATTTGATCTCAAGCGGGCCAGACCAGGAAAATAATGACTTAATAACCTATAAATAATGACAAATCCAAATTTTTCTTTTTGTTTTAGTACAAAAAAACCCCAATTAAATTATGAAAATATTTATATTTTACAAAAAAGATGGGAATAACCTGAAAAAACTGAAATTTCATTTGAAAAATTAGTGCAATTTTAACAATATTACGCCTAGACTTGTTATTTATACATGTGCATTACACACAATGTGAAATAAACATTTGGTAACAGGCAGAATATTGTTAAAATTTTGTTAAAATCTCTTATTATTAACACAACTCCAGATCACAGTGGATCCATAAATGTACAAAACATTCAGTAACAGGCAGAATATTGTTAAAACTGCACATTTCAGGTTGTTCATCTTTGTTTTATTTATGTTTTAATTTGTATTTTATTGTGAAAGAATAGTTTTGTAAATGTAAATATTTTCACAGTGTAATACTATTTTTTTCACTTGAAATTTTTCCACTTAATTTTTCAAATAAAACAAAGACATTTTGTAGTTGTCATTATTTATGGGTTGTTGTGTTGTTATTTTTTACTGGAGATCACATGATTTTGACAACCTTGACTTTTCAGGTTAATTTTTGCACTTTCATCCTGCAGGGCCGGACTGGACCCTTTGGTGGGCCGGATTTGGCCCCCGGGCCACATGTTTGACACCTGTGATGTAGGTGTGTTTGAAAATGTTGTCTTTTCACATATTTGTGGTTCTCAACACCCAGCAACATTTTTGACCACCCTTGTTTTCATGAATTTCTTGTTCATTTTAATGCCTGGTACAACTAAAGGTGCATTTGTTTGGACAAATTTAATGATAACAATAAAAATAGCTCATAGTAGTTTAATTTCAGAGCTGATATCTATTCATTTTCCATGGTTTTCTTGATAATAACCAAAATCACTTCAGTTCTTACATCAACATCTATGTCAGGGGTGTCAAACTCATTTTAGTTCAGGGACCAGTGGGCCCAGTGGGCCGGACCATTAAAACAATAGCATTATAACCTGTAAATAATGACGAGTCCAAATTTTTCCTCTTGATTTCAGTGCAATCAAAATTGAATTATAAAAATATGTGCATCTGCAAACTATCCAAACAAAATTGATGTGAATAACCTGAAAAAAACTGAAATTTCTTGAGAAAAATAAGTGCGATTTTTAACAATATTACACCTCAACGTACCATTTATACATGCATATATATATATATATATATATATATATATATATATATATATATATATATATATATATATATAATGGATTGGATCTACAAAGGCACAAATTATTTAATAACAGGAAGAAAAACGTTAAAATTTCGCTTTCAAAATTTCAGGTTTTTTGCATTTTGTTGTAAAAGGATAGTTTGTAAATGTTAATATTTTCATCATTTAATGTAAGTTTTTAGACTAAAACAAAGAGAAAAATTTGGAGTTGTCATTACTTATTTATAGATGTTAATGTAATATTATGTTTTTCACATTAAACTAAGAAAATTTGGTGTCATTATTTATAGGTTATTATGCTATTATTTTAATCGAGATCCCATCGGTCTGTATGTGGAACCTGAACTAAAACCACTTTGACATCCTTGATTGTTAATATGTTACGTGGAATTTTTGCGCTTTGCAAATTCATTCCGCGGGCCAGACTGGACCCTTTGGCGGGCCGGTTTTGGCCCCCGGGCCGCATGTTTGACACCTGTGTTCTAATTAATTAATGAAAAATTTTATTTCAGTTACATACAAGAACAAAACCTTTCTCGTAAACATTTTTCCTCATAATAAGTAGCTGAAAAAAAGAATAACCTGATGATAATCCTGAAAATCCCATCAAACGATACCAAAAATACCAAGTCAACATTTAATTATACTCCTTAATTATGTTATCTTTAAATAATTTTACATTGTTATCTTTAACCCTTTATCGGGCAAGTGACTATTTTTGGTCATTTCCTCAAACGTTGAATATGAGGCCAATCTCGTGCCTCAGTGAGGTCCAGAAGCATGTTGTTTTTATAAAACTATACAATGATTCATAGAGATTTTATAGACATTTTGAAGCTGTTAACAGAGAATATGAGTGATTTTTGGCCGTTTATGAACTCATAACAGTTATTTTATTGCATGTGTTTACTTTTTAGCAAGTGCTGTTTGGACGTTTTATGGCAAGAAGAGGTAGATGACAATATTCAATAACACAAATTTGGAATTTCAGAGTGTTTCAATGAGTATCCTATAAAGCACAGGTGTCAAACATGCGGCCCGAGGGCCAAGTCTGGCCCGCCAAAGGTTCCATTCCAGCCCGTGGGATGAAAGTGCAAAAATGAACCTGAACCGTCAAGGTTGTCAAAATCGTTTTAGTTCAGGTTCCACATACAATGTTACCTCCAGTAAAATAACGACACAATAACCCATAAATAATGACAACTACAAATTTTCTTTGTGAAAAATTAAGTGGAAAAAAATTGAAGTGAAAAAAATAACATAACACTGTGAAAATATTTACGTTTACAAAACTATTCTTTCACAATAAAATGCGAATAAATACTTAGATAAATACAAAGATGAACAACCCGAAATGTGCAATTTTAACAATTTTCTGCCTGTTACTAAATGTTTGGTGCATTTATGGATCCACTGTGATCTATAGTTGTGTTAATAATAAGAGATGGAATATTGTAGAAATTGTTCAAATTTTAGACCCAAACTCCAAAATTTTAACAATATTCTGCCTGTTACCAAATGTTTATGGAACACTGTGTACAACGTACATGTATAAATAATAAGTCGAGGCATAATATTGTTAAAATTGCACTAATTTTTCAAATGAAATTTCTGTTTTTTCAGGTTATTCACATCTTTTTTGAAAATTTGGATTTGTCATTATTTATTACTTTTTATTCTTTTTATCCTTTTTATTCTATTTATTCTGTACGTTGTGTGCTTGTGGTTTATGGACTTGTGTCTGCAATAAAGTTTATTCTTATTATAGGTTATTAAGTCATTATTTTATTGGTCCGGCCCACTTCAGATCAAATTAGGCTAAATATGGACCCTGAACTAAAATGAGTTTGACAGCCCTGCTATAAAGGGTTCATTTACATTTTATAGAAACACAACACACTATGTTCAATATTCAATAACTTAACATCCAAAAACACAAACACATCTATTCTGTGCTTTTTTATTTTCTTGCATGACATGTTTCAAAGACAAAAATAATAATCTGAAACTATAATTATGAATAAGAACAGCATGGTTTTAGTTTGAAACTCCAAAAAGCATGTGCAGCCAGTATTTAACCCTTTCATGCATACTGGTCACTACAGTGGACAGCTATTCTACAGCTGTTCTCTTGTATATTCATGGATTTTTTTTTTTTTTTTTTTTTTTACACATATCTTTATTAAAGTTTTAAGACACTACATATCTTTTCTGACATGAGTTGGTAACATTATGTTGAGCTCTCCTGAGCATAAACCCCAAGAATCACAAGCCCTCCCCATAGTTTTCACACAATTTATCAGTAAATACATGTTTCTGTGCGTCAAAAATTAAACGTGTGGATATTTTGAGTTTTGAACTGAGTGGATATTTTTGCAACTTCACGAAAAATAGGTTTATAAGAATTTTTTTTTTTTTCATTTTTAAAAAATGTTTATTTATTTATTTGTTTGTTTGTTTGTTTTTCAGAAGAAAATTTTCAATTGCATTGTTGTTTTCATACCTAAAGAGGAATAAAAACGCTCAGGAAAAAAAATTTGATTAAGGTTCTCATAATTCGTGCATGAAAGGGTTAATAACAACAAACAGTTGTAAAATCTAAAATTGTGATTCGTTTCGCATCAAAAACACTCCCAGCCCAAACCATCGGGGACTGTATCTTCACATAAACCTGTTACCTCTGCGTCCATGCAGCCTCTTTCATTTCAGATTCAGAGCTAAACTCACAGTTCCATCGAAGCTCTACTCAAACCCACAAGAGCACATCTTCAGTTCCAGGAAAAGCCTCCGAACTTTCCCCAGATACCTAATTTGTCAGGCTGAATTTGGGGGGAAATGTGTTAAATATTGACTCTTCCTCATGTTTTGAAAATTTCTGGGAGAGTAAACATAATAAAGCTTTAACGGCCAGTTGGAACAATCTGTTACAGAATATACAAACGAATCTGTCAGCGGGTGTAAAAGGAGCACATTTTCCCCATTTTCAAACTAATTTAACCCATAAAGACTCAAACGACTAAAGCCATCGACCGATCTAAACTGTTTAAGACCCGTCGATCCACTAATGATATGACTACGTGTCAATAATTGGTGTAAAATACAGTTTGTCGTCTTTTCATGGTCGTCAGATATGACCCATTTGGACGTTCAGAGGCTCCGTAGTTACCGTGGAAACACCGCCATCTTCTACAACATTGATTCACCAGTAAAACCCATGGAGTTTGACAAACGATAGCGGATGGAGATGCTTGTTTTATGTTGAGTTAATGATATATTTTGAGTAAATAGTCACTTTTTCTTCATTTTTCTCAAATAACTTGTGAATTTACTCTATTTTCCTAATAGCTTCCAAAAAAAATCCTGATAATCTGATAACCTTGATAACTTGTCAATCCACTAATCCTATCAATAAATGTAAATAATAAGTGTAAAATACAGTTTGTCGTCTTTTCATGGTCGTCAGAGATGACCCATTTGGACGTTCAGAGGATCCGTAGTTACCATGGAAACACCGCCATCTTCTACAACATTGATTCACCAGTAAAACCCATGGAGTTTGACAAACGATAGCGGATGGAGATGCTTGTTTTATGTTGAGTTAATGATATATTTTGAGTAAATAGTCACTTTTTCTTCATTTTTCTCAAATAACTTGTGAATTTACTCTATTTTAGTAATAGCTTCCAAAAAAAATCCTGATAATCTGATGATAACCTTGATAACTTGTCAATCCACTAATTCTATCAATAAATGTAAATAATAAGTGTAAAATACAGTTTGTCGTCTTTTCATGGTCGTCAGATATGACCCATTTGGACGTTCAGAGGCTCTGCAGTTACCATGGAAACACCGTCATCTTCTACAACATTGATTCACCAGTAAAACCCATGGAGTTTGACAAACGATAGCGGATGGAGATGCTTGTTTTATGTTGAGTTAATGATATATTTTGAGTAAATAGTCACTTTTTCTTCATTTTTCTCAAATAACTTGTGAATTTACTCTATTTTCCTAATAGCTTCCAAAAAAAATCCTGATAATCTGATAACCTTGATAACTTGTCAATCCACTAATCCTATCAATAAATGTAAATAATAAGTGTAAAATACAGTTTGTCGTCTTTTCATGGTCGTCAGATATGACCCATTTGGACGTTCAGAGGATCCGTAGTTACCATGGAAACACCGCCATCTTCTACAACATTGATTCACCAGTAAAACCCATGGAGTTTGACAAACGATAGCGGATGGAGATGCTTGTTTTATGTTGAGTTAATGATATATTTTGAGTAAATAGTCACTTTTTCTTCATTTTTCTCAAATAACTTGTGAATTTACTCTATTTTCCTAATAGCTTCCAAAAAAAATCCTGATAATCTGATGATAACCTTGATAACTTGTCAATCCACTAATTCTATCAATAAATGTAAATAATAAGTGTAAAATACAGTTTGTCGTCTTTTCATGGTCGTCAGATATGACCCATTTGGACGTTCAGAGGCTCTGCAGTTACCGTGGAAACACCATCATCTTCTACAACATTGATTCACCAGTAAAACCCATGGAGTTGGATCAATGACAGTGGATGGAGATGCTTGTTTTTTGTTCAGTTAATGATAGATTTAGTTGAAAATAATATCCAATAATAACTGGTAATAAATCACTTAATACATTAATACATAATACATTTGGTGATTTGTTGAATTGTCTTGAATTTTCTGATTTTATTTATCTATTTATTACCTCCGCCAAGGAGGTTATGTTTTTGCCAGGGTTTGTTTGTTTGTTTGTTTGTTTGTCTGTCCGTTAGTGTGCAACATAACTCAAAAAGTTATGGACAGATTTGGATGAAATTTTCAGGGTTTGTTGGAAATGGGATAAGGAAGAAATGATTAAATTTTGGTGGTGATCGGGGGTGGGGGGGCCCACGGGGGGGGGGCCACTGATCAGCCTTGGCGGAGGTCTGCGCTCTCCGAGTGCTTCTAGTTTTTTTATGGCTGGCAGTTGTTCAATGAGGGTAACCCAGTGTTTCCATCCACTGTCACTGATCCAACTCCATGGGTTTTACTGATGAATCAACGTTGTAGAAGAAGCTGCGTTTCCATGGTAACTACAGAGCGTATGAACATCCAAATGGGTCATATCTGATGACCATGAAAAGATGACAAACTGTATTTTACACCAATTATTTACATGGATTGATAGGATTAGTGAGTCAACAGGTATTTAACAGTTTAAATGAGCAGATGCTTTTGGTCACTAGTGAACGTTTGGGTCTTTACGGGTTAAAACAGGGGTGTCAAATTAATTTTAGTTCAGGGGCCACATTCAACCCAATATGATCTCAAACAGAGCGGACCTGTAAAGTTAAAAAAAACAACAAAAAAAACCCAGTAAAATTACATGATGAAAATGTTTACATTTGCAAACGTTCCTTAAAAATCTGTATAACATGAACGACCTGAAATGTCTTCAGAAAAATAAGTGTAATTTTAACAATATTACGTCTCAGTTTAAAGGGCGACACGGTGGTGCAGTGGTTAGCACTCGTGCCTCACAGCAAGAAGGTCCTGGGTTCGATTCCAACACCAGTTGACGGGGGGTGGGACCTTTCTGTGTGGAGTTTGCATGTTCTCCCCGTGTCTGGGTACTCCCACCATCCAAACACATGCACTAATAGGTTAATTGGTTAATCTAAATTGCCCATAGGTGTGAATGTGAGAGTGATTGTTTGTCTCTATATGTTCAGCCCTGCGATGAACTGGCGACTTGTCCAGGGTGTACCCCGCCTTCGCCCCTATGTAGCTGGGATAGACTCCAAGCGACCCCCGTGACCCTAGTGAGGATAAAGCGGGTTCAGAAAATGAATGAATGAATGAATGCCTCAGTTTATCATTACCTCCGCCAAGGAGGTTATGTTTTTGCCAGGGTTTGTTTGTTTGTTTGTTTGTTTGTCTGTCCGTTAGTGTGCAACATAACTCAAAAAGTTATGGACAGATTTGGATGAAATTTTCAGGGTTTGTTGGAAATGGGATAAGGAAGAAATGATTAAATTTTGGTGGTGATCGGGGGGGGGGGGGGGGGGGGGGGGGGGCCCAGACCAGAAATTTCATCAAAATCTGTCCATAACTTTTTGAGTTATGTTGCACACTAACGGACAGACAAACAGACAAACAGACAAACAAACAAACAAACAAACCCTGGCAAAAACATAACCTCCTTGGCGTGGGGGGGCCCACGGGGGGGGCCACTGATCAGCCTTGGCGGAGGTCTGCGCTCTCCGAGTGCTTCTAGTTTATACATGTGCATTACAACTTACTACAACAAATGCCCAAAACATTTAGTAACAGGCAGAATATTGGTAAAATTGCACTTATTTTTCTTATTTCATATCAGGTTTTTCATATTTACCTCCGCCAAGGAGGTTATGTTTTTGCCAGGGTTTGTTTGTCTGTTTGTTTGTCCGTTAGTGTGCAACATAACTCAAAAAGTTATGGAGAGATTTTGATGAAATTTCAGGGTTTGTTGGAAATGGGATAAGGAAGAAACGATTAACTTTTGGGGGTGATCGGGGGGGGGGGGGGGGGGCACTGATCAGCCTTGGCGGAGGTCTGCGCTCTCCGAGTGCTTCTAGTTGTCTATACATCCTTCATTGTTTATATCTTGTGTCTAATTTTGCATTTTACAAATTCACCTCACAGGCCAAATTGGGGCCTTTGGTGGGCTGGTTTTGGCCCACGGGCCGCATGTTTGACACCTGTGGGTTAAAACAACACTGAAGCTCAGGGTCCAATCCAGATACGTAGAGAGGGGAGTGTGTGTGTGTGTGTGTGTGTGTGTGTATTTTGGCCGGTGCTGCATGTGTAAGGGGTGTTGTAACCTTGAACTGGTATCTGGAAGGCCTGGCCGGGACGCGGCGCTAATAAAAGCAGTATGGAAATTGGGGGCTAATCTGCTAATCACAGAAAAGCTAATGCAGTTTGGCTGGAGGTGAATGCAGAGTTGTTATTTAGTGTGCGGCGCTGACAGGGGCTGAGGCCGATACCGACGGGGGATGGTTTTAGATCGACATCAGGCTGAATCACAGGACGGGTCACCTTGTCCATGTTAAGTGGCAGAGGAGTAGCTTGTCGCACTCACGGTCCCTCCAGGAAACACAATACAGCATGTTTTATTGAACTGCAGGTGAATGTTCAACACAAGTACCTGTGCTTGGATTTTATTAGCCCCGCCCCCAAAGGAGGGGCCGGGGGGGTTGGTTTTGGTTCGGTTTGTTCGTTTCTTTGATTGTTAACTATTGGTTGAATTCATACCAAATTGGGTTTATAGATTGCCAGTGACCCAAAACAGATCTCATTACATTTTGGGAAAAACAGGTCAAAGTTAAAATTTTTTATGACTTTTTTTTTAAAAATCTTTTTGTTTTTGCCCCATTTACTTATAATGGACAAAATTTCAAATGTCTGTAGCAGCAAAACTGTTGCTTGAATTCATACCAAATTGTGTTTATATACTACCAGTGATGCTATCTGATGCTATCCATCTATAAATAATACATTAAATATTGGAAAAAAGCTGATTTTCAATGGAAAAATACAAAATATGGAGCATTACGTTATAATAAATCGCAATAAAACACTTAGATCTATAACCTTTTAATGTACTCTGAGTTTTCATGAGCATTTAAATCAAATATAAGAAATTAAACATAGGAAAAAAACATGATATATCTATATATATATATATATATATATATATATATATATATATATATATATATATATATATATATATATATGTATATAAATTGTAAAATACAGAGGATAATGTGAAAATAAAAGGTAAAAAAATCACTTAGCTCTATAAATTTTGAATTTGCTCTGACTTTTCATGAGCATTTAAATCAAATATAGAAAATTAAATACAGGAAAATATATGATTTATGTAAAAAAAAATGTTAAAATACAGATGATAATGTCATTATAAATGGTACTAAATCACTTAGCTCTATAAATTTGAATTACTCTGACTTTTCCTGAGCATTTAAATTAAATATAGGAAATTAAACATAGGAAAACACATGATTTATATAAAAAATTGTAAAATACAGAGGATAATATCAAAATAAATGGTAATAAATCACATAGATCTATAACCTTTACGTTTACTCTGAGTTTTCATCAGCATTTAATCAAATATAGGGAATTAAACATAGGAAAAAACATGATTTATATTTACAAAATTGTAAAATACAGAGGCTAATGTCAAAATAAAAGGTAATAAATCACTTAGATCTATAACCTTTGAATTTACTCTGAGTTTTCATGAGTATTTAAATTAATTATAGGAAATTGCACTATAGGAAATACAGGATTTAGAGAGAAAACTGAAAAATACAGAAGATTATGTCATAATAAATGGTACTAAATCACTTAGCTCTATAATTTTGAATTTACTCTGACTTTTCATGAGCATTTAAATTAAAATAGGAAATTAAACATAGGGAAAACCCATGATTATATAAAAAATTGTAAAATACAGAGGATAATATCAAAATAAATGGTATATAAATCACATAGATCTATAACCTTTAAGTTTACTCTGAGTTTTCATCAGCATTTAAATCAAATATAGGGAATTAAACATAGGAAAACACATGATTTATATAAAAAAATTGTAAAATACAGAGGATAATATCAAATAAATGGTAATAAATCCCATAGATCTATAACCTTTAAGTTACTCTGAGTTTCATGAGTATTTAAATAAATATAGGGAATTAAACATGGGAAAAAAACATGTATATATATAAAAATTGTAAAATACAGAGGTATAATATCATAATAAATGGTACAAATCAGTTAAATAAAGAGCAAAAATTCCTTGGGAGCTACCACAAATTAGCGCTGGGTCTTATAGGGTTTAAACTGGACAAAAAAACTAGTTTAACATGAGCTCTGACTGTTTTTTTCTTCTTTTTTTTAATATAAAAACAGGGAAATTCCACTCTGGAATATAGCTTTCTTAACGGAAAACGTGATCTATCTATTTGACTGGCTGGGCTGTAACCAAAGCCTGATTCCCTCGAACATCTATCATTTCTCATGGTGCTTTTCTTGCCTCCCCTCTTAGCCTGTGTGAGCGTGAGAGAGAAAAGCTCAAGTCTGTTCGCTGCGAAGAGGAGTTTTTTGATTTTGGCGATGAAGTTTGAGAGCGTTTTGGCTTGGACTCCGACTGAAAGGAAGGATTTTAATGCGGCTATGAGGTCATCCCACGAAGAGCGGCGGATGAAATGCTGAGAACAGACTTCATCCACCTGGCACAAGACGACGTGTTCTCCAAAATGTTGGTTTTCAACACTTAGCAAATGTGCTTTTATATATATATTTTTTTTTTTACAAAGGCGCAGCACAGATATCAGCTCTGAAAAGACAGATATGGTGTTTGGAACAAAGAGAAGTGAGTCTGTTCAGGCTGACTTTGGGGTTGGAAAAGATCATCTGATGAGATTTTGAGGTAAAATCATAAGACGTGAGCTGAATCATAACTTTTACACCTATTATAAAAGTTACAACTCAACTCAGCTTCTTCTAGTTCCTGGGGCTTAGACTGTGTGATACTTTTTGTAGTGTAACTTTATATTTTTGCACAATTTTGCATCAAAATCAATGCAATATTTTGACTATATCTACAAAAATGAAAAAAAAAACAACAACAAACATATCCACTTTTTCCATACATAGCAATTCAATCAATTATTTATTTATTTATTTATTTATTAACCTTTATTTAACCATAAAACCAAAACAACCACGGTAACCAAAATCATCTACCAAAAGTTGAGGGGGTGGAGTGAAATACAGAATGTGCAATAATAGGTGCAATAGGGACCCATCCATCGTGCAATTTTTTTTTTTTTTATCTTTACTAACTATTTTTATTTATTTTTACTGCAGTATTTAATATTTTATCATATATATGGGTTGTTTTTAGTTGGTGTTTTTAGGATTTTTTTTCTGTTTTTCTTTCATGCTGTGCATTTTGCTGTTTCGTTCTGTAACAGCATCTGGGATGTTTTGTTGAAGGACAATTAAGAAATCTGAAACTGAATCAGTATAAACTGTTTAATACCTGTTGATCCACTAATTCTATCAATACATGTAAATAATTGGTGTAAAATACAGTTTATCATCTTTTTACGGTCATCAGATATGACCCATTTGGATGTTCACAGGCTGTGCAGTTACCGTGGAAACACCATCATCTTCTACAACATTGATTCACCAGTAAAACCACCAGTAAGTTTCTACTTTTCCTTCTCCTTTTCGACCATGCAAAATTCAGACTTGTATGTGCTTGAAGATAGATTCTGTCCATTTAAATGTTATTTTGTTTATGTCTTAATTTGCTTCGCTTTGTCTTATTTTCTTTGCATGTTCAAAATAAAATAAAAACAAAAACAAACCAAACAAAAAAACAAACAAACATGGAGTTGGATCAATGACAGTGGATGGAGACAAGTGGTTTATGTCCAGTTCTTGATATATTTTGTTAAAAAAGTCAAGTTTTCTTAACTTTTTTTGTGTTTCTGATTTTATGACAATTCACCTTAATCTGAGGTTTTATGAGCATCTACAAAACCAGTGAGTTAAATATGGGAAAATACTTGATTTTTATTGAAGAAATGCAAAATACAGAGGATAATATTATAATAAATGGTGATAAATCACTTAAGAAAGATTAAATAGAGAGAAAGATTCATTTGGGAACTGACACAAAGTAGCACCGGGTCTTTATGGGTTAACCAGGAGTTGATAACTGATTTCATATATATATATATATATATATTATATATATATATATATATATATATATGTATATATATATTGACTTTTTTTATCTCCTGACTTTTTCATAATTTGACTTTCTATCTCATAATTTCAACTTTTTATCTCATAATTTTGATTTTAATCAGTATTTTGAATTTTTAATCTCAACATTATGATTTTTTGTCTCATAATTTCATCTTGTTTCATAATTATGCCTTTTTAACTCATAATTTTGACTTTTTATCTCATATATTTGACTTTTTTATCTCATAATTTGACTTTTATCATAATTTCAACTTTTAATCATAATTATGAGTTTTTAAATCTCATAATTTAGACTTTTATCTCACAATTTTGACTTTTTAAAATCTCATAATTATGACTTTTAGATAAATATACATACATATATATATATATATATATATATATATATATATGTACACACACACACACACACACACACACACAATATTTACAATTTTTCTCAAAAAAGTAAATTTTTCAGATAGGATGTTTTCTTGTCGGTCCTCTATTATGGAAGAAAAGTGTCATAGGATAAAAACAACAACCATATGTATAAAGTCTGAGCAAAAGAAGTATTTCATAAATGTACAGAACAAGGTAGGATGCGATCATATGGCCAATGTTCTTTTATCGCGATACATGTCAATATAAGTGTGTTATTGCTGAATATTGAGCCTGAAATCTGAAAAAAAATTTATGTTAATTGAAAGAGATGAAAAATGGCAAAAAGATGCAACACAAAATTCCACTAGTATTTATGTATAAATTTAAAAGGCGGTACAAAGATACAATTTTTAAGAGGTACAGGGATGAGGGAGGTGTTATGAAGATGTACAAGTATGCAGTATGTGTATATGTATATGCATGTGTATATATATTTGTATATGTGTTGTTGTTTTATATGTTTATGTAAATTATATCATATTTGTTCATAATAACATGACGCCAGAAACAAAATTATTTAACAGTAAGTATCAGGCATTAGAGTATAAATATGTTTAGACTAGCAAGGTAATTATTGTTATTAATTAATAAGGAGAAGGGGTGGAGTTTCTAAGTTATGCTTCTTCTCACTCCTTTTCGAATATATACTATATGTCTTAGGTTTAAATGTTCTGTTTATTTATTTTTCTACTGTTTTGACATTCATAAGTGACATAAATACATCCATCAATAAACTATGAATGAAAAAAACCTGGTGTTTTTCAGCCTTTTTCACACTGGCTTCACCTGTTTTCTGCTTCACTTCAGCCTCAAACGGATCTGAAGAACAGATAACGCACTAAAACTAAATATGACAGCTAGTGTTTCCTGAAACTGCAGTGATTTGCTGATTATTGGATTAAATGTCAAATATCACTTGGCTTTTAGTACTTTGTGACAGTTTAATAACCCGATGACAAAAACAATCATTATTTGCCTGTATCTTTTTTCCATAAATGGAGAGACGCAGACACGCGTGGGTTTATTGACTGGATGCCATGTGGGTGATGATCCAACGCTCACAGGCCAGGGGACTGAAGGACTGTGGGAAAGGGGAGGGACCGTCGACCTTGGATGATGATGTTGGAGCGCAGGTGGTGCGTGTCGGATTCGGTCTCGCTGAAGTGCTATTGTAACTCAATCTGCGACAGTATTCAGCCCCGTGTCTCTCATCAGACCCCATCATCCAAGAAATAAGGGATTACCGGGTAGACCACCTGACATAACCCCGGGGCTACTTTCATATTCCACCTTTGATCGCCGTTTCCCATGAATCTGTGCAGTCTGGGTAGGGCTCGGGCGGGGGTGGGGGGTGGGAGTAATGTGTTCCAAAAGTAATGCATTACAGTCATGGGGGGGGTTCCAAAAGTGGGGTACTCGAACCTCTGTTGTGCCAAGGTATGGATCCCCACTCAGAATTGTTTATCCTGACCGTTCTAGAATAATTTCAGCTTTCTATCTCATAATTTCGACTTTTTATCACAATTATGACTTTCTATCTCATAATTTAGAATTTTTATTATAATTTAGACTTTTTTTTATTATCATAATTAGGACTTTTAATCTCATAATTTAGACTTTTAATCATAATTATGACTTTTTAAAAACCATAATCTTGACTTAAAAAAAAAAACATATGACTTTCTATCTCAATTTCGACTTTTTCTCATAATTTTGACTTTTATCTCACAATTTAGACTTCTTAATCATAATTTTGACTTTTATATCATAATTTAGACTTTTTATCATAATTTCGACTTTCTATCTCATAATTTAGACTTTTTTTTATCGGAATTATGATTTTTCATAATTTAGACTTTTTATCATAGTTATGACTCTTATCATGATTTTACTTTTATCTCATAATTTAGACTTTTTTTTTTTTTTTAAATCGTAATTATGACTTTTTTAAAAATCATGATCATGATTTTTTCTTCATAATTTAGACTTTTTTAATCATAATTATGATTTTCTGTCTCATAATTTTGACTTTCTATCTTATAATTTGACTTTTTCTCATAATTTCGACTTTTTCCCCATAATTGTGACTTTCTATCTCATAATCATGACTTTTTGTCATATAATTTGACTTTTTAATCATAATTATGTCTTTTTTTACTCATAATTTTGACTTTTTAGTCATGATTTCGACTTTTTATCGCATATTATGAATTTTTTGTCTCATAATTTCAACTTTTATCTCATAATTATGACTTTTTATCTCATAATTTTGACTTTTTGATCTCATTATTTCAACTTTTATTTCATAATTATGACTTTTATCTCATAATTTTGATTTTTTATCTCAGAATTATGACTTTTTATCTCAGAATTATGACTCACCATGGGGATTTTTTTTTCAGTGGTGGAAATGGGCTTCCATACATAGGAAACCTGTTTGTTTGTAAACAAATGGATTGCTTACGGTGGAGCACACTTCGAAAATGTTCACCATGAGTGAAGACATTCAGGTGTGTAATCACAGAAAGACTTACAGATTCCTGATGACTCGGGTTTTACAGTTTTGATGAAAAATTAATGATGAAAGTCATACGCAGCAAATAGCAGATGTGGAAGTGGACAGTAAATACAGCGGTACATGAATCACGTGAAACCCAAAACTACACCATGATCAGTCGAGGAGGTTCAGTCTTTGGTGGCCGACGTAAAAATTCCGATGAGACAACATGCAACGAGCAAGTTTTCAGCAACTCTCTGAGCAGACGACATGGAAATAATGTGCTGCATCACTATGACGTCCAGGTACTGTAAAGTCTGTAGTATCCTATAATGCACAGGTGTCAAACATGTGGCCCAGGGGCCAAATCTGGCCCGCCAAAGGGTCCAATCCGGCCCGTGGGATGAATTTGTGAAATGCAAAAATTACATGAAGATATTAACAATCAATGTTATCAAAATCCTTTTAATTCAGGTTGCACACATAGATCAATATGATCTCAAGGGGGTCAGAACCAGTAAAATACTATTATAATAACTTTAAATAATGACTTCTGCAAATTTTCTCTTGCCTTAGTGTAAAAAAATAAAAATTACATGAAAAGTTTACAACAAGCTATCCTTTTACAAAAATGTGAATAACCTGAATATGAACAACCTGAAAATGTCTAAAGAGAAGCAAAGTATACGGCATTTTATCAATATTGTGCATGTTACTAAATGTTTTGTGTATTTGTAATAGTAATGGAAGTTGTAACGCACATGTGTAAATGATAAACTGATAAATTCAGGCAGTATTATGAAAATTGCACTTGTTTTTCTTAAGACATTTCAAGTTGTTCGTATTATTCCGATTTTTACAGAAACTTTGTAATTGTAAACATTATTATAATATAAATTTACATTTTTTGCTGTATTATTTTACTGGTCCAGCCCACATGAGATCATACAGGGGACACAAAAAAAACGGGAACTTTTTAACAATCCAATAAAACCAAGGTGAGGAAGAAAAAATATTTATTCATAGTAATTGAAACCTTAAAACATGCCATTAAGAAACGATGGAATTTTCTTTTTTTTTAAATTACAGGCTGACCCAAAAAAAACGGGAATTTTTGAAGTGCGTATTGGCAGACATGAGCAAGTGGCAGCACTGCGAGACAGTGACCTTGAGCAAGTAAACACACCCCATTTAGTAACCATTGGCGGCTGTGCGAGAATTGTTCGGTGTAAACCGTGTGATCTCAGATTCGTAACGTTCCCTGCCCCCTAGATCGCCAGATTTGTCCGTTTGTGATTTTTCTTGTGGGCTATCTCAAGAGTAAAGTGTACATGACTCGACCAAGAACTCTGGATGAGTTAAAACAGAGAATTCAGGATGAAATTCACAGTATCCCAGCTGAGATGTTGCAGCGGTCAATGAGGAATCTCAACAGCAGATTTCAAGAATGGATTCGTACAGGAGGACGCCATCTACAGGAAGTCATTTTTAAAACATGAAAATTCCATCATTGTTTCTTAAATGGCATGTTTTAAGGTTTCAATTACTATGAATAAAATATTTTTCTTCCATCACTCTTGGTTTTATTGGATTGTTAAAAAGTTCCTGTTTTTTGTGTCACCCTGTATTAGCAGGAATGTGGCCCCTGAACTAAAATGAGTTTGACACCCCTGCTACAGGGTGGGGAAGCAAAATTTACAATGAACATTTAGTTGTTTTTTCTCAGCAGGCACTACGTCAATTGTTTTGAAACCAAACATATATTGATGTCATAATCATACCTAACACTATTATCCATACCTTTTCAGAAACTTTTGCCCATATGAGTAATCAGGAAAGCAAACGTCAAAGAGTGTGTGATTTGCTGAATGCACTCGTCACACCAAAGGAGATTTCAAAAATAGTTGGAGTGTCCATAAAGACTGTTTATAATGGAAAGAAGAGAATGACTATGAGCAAAACTATTACCAGAAAGTCTGGAAGTGGAGGAAGCAACAAAAAACGTACCAAAGCTTTTATTAAAGCTCTCAAATCCGAAATCCGAAAGGATCCAACCAAATCCATGAGAAAAATGGCAATTGAACTTGAGGTAGACAACAAGAGCGTTAGAAATGCAGTAAAATATGATTTGAAATTAAAATCTTACACAAGAACACCAACACACTTGTTGACAACAGCTATGAAGGAAAAGAGATTGGAAAGGTGCAAGAAAATTATTACATGGTTCAAGAAAAAGTCCTCCATTGTAACGATCTTTTCAGATGAAACGATCTTCACTGTCGATGCTGAAATGACAGATTTATCGCAAAATCTCCTTTGGTGTGACAGTGCATTCAGCAAATCACACACTCTTTGACGTTTGCTTTCCTGATTACTCATATGGGCAAAGTTTCTGAAAAGGTATGGATAATAGTGTTAGGTATGATTATGACATCAATATATGTTTGGTTTCAAAACAATTGCCGTAGTGCATGCTGAGAAAAAACAACTAAATGTTCATTGTAAATTTTGCTTCCCCACCCTGTATAATGGAAACGGTCTCCAGGAATACCGAGCCGAGCCGAGCCGAGTCGAGCTGGTTCCATGTAGTGAAAAAGCGGAATTAGTCTTGTATTGGGGAAGGGGGGGGTAATTTGACTTTGGGGGGGGGTTCTACTGCGCATTTATGACGAGAGTCTGTATGTAACTCAACAGTAATACAGGAGTCATGTAACTCATTACAGTTCTGACACACTAATATTGTAAGGTAAGGAATTACAACATAGGAATAGGAATTAGGGTCAGAAATCACTTCAGATTCTGTACAATTCATTGATCTTACCTTATTTAAGTTACTGTTTGGAGGTATGGGGAAACACATATACAAGTTCATTACATAGAATTTTTATATTGCAAAAAAGAGCAATAAGAATTGTTCACAATGTTGGTTTTCGGGAACACACAAATCCACTATTTTTCCAATCTAAAATCTTAAAACTCATTGACCTTGTGGAATTCAAAACTATTCAAATAGTATATAAAGCTAAAAACAATTTACTAGCGGGCAATACTCAAGAAATGTTTTGTGAAAAAGGGAGGCTATGATTTAAGGGGAAAATTAAATTTAAAGATTCATAAAGTACGCACTACATTAAAAAGTTGCTATATCTCCATTTGTGGAGTAAAACTGCGGAACAAATTGTGTGTGGAGATAAAACAAATATCAAACATAATTCAGTTTAAAAAAGATTAAGAATTGATTCTTGAGAGGTCCAGTATTTAATAATGACAATGAGGCCTGTTTGTTTTGTTTGTGTATGATGTTGTACTGATAAATCTGCTGTAATTATCGAAGAAAATGTTTGATTTGTTGAGTCTGTTTGTATGACCGTACTGACACAAATATAACGTTGTGGATAATTCAGTTACTGTATTATGGATTGTTGTGGTTCGATGCTAAAATTAGGGCAATAGTATAGGTTAATTGCTGTATAAAGTTAATAAAAAAGGTGTAAAGGACTGAGGGGTAGGATTAAATAAGTTTCTACTTCTTCCACTCCTTTTCGACCATGCAAAATTCAGATTGTATGTGCTTGAAGATAGATTCTGTCCATTTGAATGTTATTTTGTTTATGTCAGGCATGTCCAAAGTCCGGCCCGGGGGCCAATCACGGCCCGCGGTCAGATTTTATACGGCCCACAGCTTCGGTTTTAGAATGTATTATTTATGGCCCGCTTGGACTGTTGAACAGAGTACATGAATCATAAAAGGTTCAAAATGCAGTTCCTCCTTTCACCTCATGGTGGCAGCACCACTCTAACTCTATCTGGCTCTGTGACTTTGCCGTGAACCTTTTTCGCTAATTTCTAACCACGGCGCCTGTAAATAAAAAAAACGAAAGTTGACAGTGAGAGCCGCCGCTTCCAGAAGAGATGGGAATTACAATTTTTTTCACTGAAAATCGAGGCAATTATGTTTGCCTAGTTTGTCAACAGACTGTTGCCTTGTTTAACCCTCTCATGCATAGTGGTCACTACAGTGGACAGCTGCTCAAAGGTTTTGTTCTCTTGTATATTTATGGATTTTGTCGGTTTATCTTCATATCAGCCAACACAGTGGACACTTATGCATCATCCCATACACTGTAATTCACACCATTACTGTAAATTTGCTGTTTTAGGTAAACCTGGTCTGCGGAAACATGTTTGAGTGTAAAAAAATTCTAATTGTTATTAAACTGTAATTAACCTTTTTTTTTTTTTTTTTTTTTTTTTTTTTAACAAAAGGGTTGTTTTTTTTTGGCAAATTATCTCCATGCAGGTATGTTAAAATGTGAAAAAAACATCATATTAGCAGTATTAATGTTTTTATTTCATAGTTTTTATGCAGTATATCAGTAAATACATGTTTCTTTGCTTCTAAAATTGAACGCATGGTGTCCAGTGGATATTTTTGTAACACCATGAAAATAGGTTCATAAAAAAAATTCAATCACATTGTTTGTTTGCTTTTTCATGCCTAAAGAGGAATTAAAAACACCAAGGAAAAAAATCTTGATTAAGCTTCTCATAATTAATGCATGAAAGGGTTAAGGAATTCAATGTAAAGACACACGAGCAGACAAAACATGCTAACGCATACGACAAGCTAGCAGGGAGTGAGCGCTCCGAAAAAGTGAAGCAAATTCCAGCTGCTTTAAACTCAGCAGTGACTCTTCATGTGAACCTGGGAGTTCAGTGAATTCACCACCAGGGCAGGCTACCAAGTTGCCAGGTTAGTTGCCTATAATTGCTGGTGTTATGTACTTGTAGATGTGACACAAAATATTACTTTCTGAATGATTTTGTGAAAGACAAGAGTAAGAGTCATATGTTTCATCTGAAATGTTAATAATATAATAATAATAATAATAATAATAATAATAAACTTTATTTGTATAGCACCTTTCATACAGAAATTGTAGCCCAAAGTGCTTCACATTGATTGAAAAAAAATACAATATTAAAATACATTAAGATTTGATTAGAAATACAATAAAATAAAATAAATATAAAAACAGCGCACATTAAAATATTTGATTATGCATAGAATTTTTGAAGTGCAAGAAAAAAGATGAAATTTGAGAGAAATACAATAAAATAAACATAAAAGCAGCGCATGTTAACAGACTTTGCATTACTGAGTAATATATGAGTAATGATTACTCGTATAAGTCATGAAATGAAAATGAATGTGGGGTTAAGATTTTTATCAACTTGGAAGTTTAAGATACTCCACACAGTTTGTTCTATGTTATGTGACTCCAGATGTGAAAGGAAGGCAGAATTTTTATTTATTTATTTTTTTTTAATTTGTTAACACCTAAGTGGCTCAGATTTGGGTACACTGCCATTTAAAAAAATGATATTGTGACAATGAAAATAAAATTGTTGTAGAACAGCGCATTTATATGTAATTTTACTGTTTAATAAATGTCTGAAGGGACCACTGGCCCCTGGCAATGTCCACATTATCAGATCTGGCCCTCTTGAAAAAAAGTTTGGACACCCCTGGAGTACATGAATCATAAAAGGTTCAAAATGCAGTTCCTCCTTTCACCTCATGGTGGCAGCACCACTCTAACTCTATCTGGCTCTGTGACTTTGCCGTGAACCTTTTCCGCTAATTTCAAACCACAGCGCCTGTAAATAAAAAACGAAAGTTGACAGTGAGGGCCGCCGCTTCCAGGAGAGATGGGAATTACAATTTTTTTTTCACTGAAAATCGAGACAATTATGTTTGCCTAATTTGTCAACAGACTGTTGCTCGTTTAAGGAATTCAATGTAAAGAGACACTAGCAGACAAAACATGCTAACGCATACGACAAGCTAGCAGGGAGTGAGCGCTCCGAAAAAGTGAAGCAAATTCAAGCTGCTTTAAACTCAGCAGTGACTCTTCATGTGAACCTGGGAGTTCAGTGAATTCACCACCAGGGCAGGCGACCAAGTTGCCAGGTTAGTTGCCTATAATTGCTGGTGTTATGTACTTGTAGATGTGACACAAAATATTACTTTCTGAATGATTTTGTGAAAGACAAGAGTAAGAGTCATATGTTTTCATCTTAAATGTTAACAGACTTTACATTACTGAGTATATGAGTAATGATTACTCATATAAGTCATGTTTAAAATGAATGTGGGGTTAAGATTTTTATCAACTTGGAAGTTTAAGATACTCCACACAGTTTGTTCTATGTTATCTGACTCCAGATGTGAAAGGAAGGCAGAATTTTTTTTTTTTTTTTTTTTTTAAATTTGTTAACACCTAAGTGGCTCAGATTTGGGTACATTGCCATTTAAAAAATGATATTGTGACAATGAAAATAAAATTGTTGTAGAACAGTGCATTATATGTAATTTTTACTGTTTAAAAAATGTCTGAAGGGACCACTGGCCCTGGCAATGTCCACATTATCAGATCTGGCCCTCTTGAAAAAAAGTTTGGACACCCCTGGTTTATGTCTTAATTTGCTTTGTTTTGTTTTATTTTCTTTGCATGTTCGAAATAAAATAAAAAATAAAATAAAAAATAATTGCTTTTAAAGTGGACCACAATCAGCCCAGTTCTGAGGTCTCTACACTGGCTCCCTGTCTCTCAGAGAATAGACTTCAAAATTCTCTTACTAGCATATAAAGCACAGAATGGTTTAGGCCCAAAATACATCAGAGACCTTCTAGTCCAGTATGAACCATCCAGACCACTCAGGTCATCTGGTGCAGGTCTGCTCTGTGTTCCCAAAGTCAGAACTAAACATGGAGAATCAGCGTTCAGTTTCTATGCTCCATATATCTGGAACAAACTACCAGAAAATATCAGGTCTGCTGAGAGTCTGAGTTTTTAAGTCCAGGTTAAAGACTCACCTGTTCACTGCTGCCGCTGACTGAAAGACTTTGGACTTTTTACATTTTATATTCTCTTTGAAAGTCTGCACTGCAACTTTTACTTTAATATGTGTGTGTTTATTTTATTTTATTCTGTTTTATTTATTTATTTATTTGATTTTATGTGTTGTTTCTTACTCGCTGTTTTTAATCACCTTTTACATGTTTCTTTTATAATGTTTTAAATGTGTTTCTTTTTGTTTCTTTTATTTCAATGTCCTGTGTGAAGCACTTTGAATTGCCTTGTTGCTGAAATGTGCTATACAAATAAACTTGCCTTGCCTTAAATAACAAGTAATCTGTAACGGATTACAGTTTGGAAGTAACTTGTGCAACACTGGCGGTGTGTGTGTATGTGTGTGTGTGTGTCCTGACATCATCACACTAAAACTCCCAGACTTATCTACACTACATCTCGGCATCGCAAAAAAAAAAAAAAAGGAAGCGATTGGACATTTTCAATCTCGTCCCCTCCCCTCTCGGCCCTGTGGGTATCTGCACTGCGAGTTATTACTGTGAACTGCTGAATACGCTGCAGAGGTGAACATTACAATCATGTTTTTCCTGATAAGGCATGTTAAAACAAAAAAAAAGCTACCCACAAACCCCACCCACCCCCCCCGTTCCACTCACCGCCCAAGGTCTGTGATTGAATTGATCTCTATGCAAATGCCTCTTTTTTAATATGTCCCATTTTCATAAAAACACAGCGGAGCAAAGACGTAGCAGCTCTCACTCCGTCTGCAGATGCACAGATAGGACTTGGGCGATACCCATCTCCGTGGCCATATATTGTTTTGCTGCATAAAAAGCAATAAAGAGTCTCTACAAGCCCAATGTAATTACACCGCATCCCCCGCCGTGGAAGACTTTCTATTAGAACAATGGCTCAGACATAAGCGCCTCGCTCCTCGGCACCAACTGACATTAGATCATAATGAAGCCGCTATATTTAACTGGCATGTGCTGATAGAACGTGCTTCATATCTCAGCGGTGATAGAACAGAAGAAAAGAGGCAGACGTGGTGAGTGACAGACTCTATGGTTCTCCGTCTGAGGATCTGAGCGTCAGATGCAGGATGTGAGTACGACTGGGTGTTTTTGTTTTTTTTTTACCTTCTCGTGGATCTCCTGTGTGGACTGAGCGTCGCAGAAGGCCACCGTGGCCAGGTCTTTGAGGATGGGCATCTCCACGGTGCAGTCGCGCCCGTCCAGCAGCGCCACCAGGGGGCGTGGGTGCATTGGCCCGTTCATGATTTGGGGCCGAATACCTGAGGAAGGAAAAGAGGAAGTTCAATAAATAAATGACGTCCTGTAGATTATTTGTTTCATTGATTATCTAAAACACAGGTGTCAAACATGCGGCCCGGGGGCCAAATCTGGTCCGCCACAGGTTCCATTCCGGCCCACAGGATGACAGAGTAAAAATGAACCTGAACAGTCCAGGTTGTCAGAATCATTTTGGCTCAGGTTCCACATACAGACCAATGTGATCTCCAGTCAAAAAGCAACACAATAACCCATAAATAATGACGACAAATTTTTTTTTGTGAAAAATAATGTGGAAAAAATTTAAGTGAAAAAAATAACATTACACTGTGAAAATACTGACATTTACAGGGTGGGGAAGCAAAATTTACAATGAACATTTAGTTGTTTTTTCTCAGCAGGCACTACGTCAATTGTTTTGAAACCACACATATATTGATGTCATAATCATACCTAACACTATATCCATACCTTTCAGAAACTTTTGCCCATATGAGTAATCAGGAAAGCAAACGTCAAGAGTGTGTGATTTGCTGAATGCACTCGTCACACCAAAGGAGATTTCAAAATAGTTGGAGTGTCCATAAAGACTGTTATAATGGAAAGAAGAGAATGACTATGAGCAAAACTATTACCAGAAAGTCTGGAAGTGGAGGAAGCAACAAAAAACGTACCAAAGTTTATTAAAGCTCTCAAATCCAAAATCCTAAAGGATCCAACCAAATCCATGAGAAAAATGGCAATTGAACTTGAGGTAGACAACAAGAGCGTTAGAAATGCAGTAAAATATGATTTGAAGTTAAAATTTTACACAAGAACACCAGAACACTTGTTGACAACAGCAACAAATCCAACTTTAGCAATTTTTGGGAATCATGTTTATGGCCGCCTTCTAGCCCAGATCTAAACCCTCTGGATTCTGCTATTTGGGGCGTTTTAGAACATGCTACCGATAGAACATCACACAGCAATGTCGACTTTCTTAAAGATACTATTAAAGAAGAATGGGAGAAGTTGTCACCTGAATATTTGAGGAACACTTGCGC